>NW_015162571.1:165390-169911 GCF_001447785.1 Gekko japonicus
GGCTCCCTGGTGTTCACCATCTGGAACCGAGCAGCAGACTGGCTCTGTCTTTCATTCATTCATTCATTCATTCATTCATTCATTCATTCATTCATTTATTTCACGCTGAACTAGAGGCTGTGGAAGGTCAGTAGTTCAGCAGTTCGAGACCCGGGTGCCGCATGATGGAGTGAGCTCCCGTCTCTAGTTCCAGTTCCTGCCAACCTAGCAGTTTGAAAGCAAGAAATTGCAAGTAGATAAATAGGTACCACTTCGGTGGGAAGGTAACAGCGTTCCGTGCACCTTGGTGTTTAGTCATGCTGGCCACATGACCACAGAAACGTCCTTGGACAGCGCTGGCTCTTCGGCTTTGAAATGGAGATGAGCACCGCAACCCTAGAGTCGGATTCGACTGGCTTTTGAGCAAGGGAACCTTTACCTTTACCTTTTTTCTGCCCTCAGAAGGGCCACCACGAAGGCGTACAAATCAAAACATACGTAATAAATCACGTTTTAAAAACCCTTAAAGCCAACCAAGCCAAAGTACGTGCACATCATTAGAGCCATTTAAACCAGAGCTAAAAACATGCAAAGACATAACAGCAAGAATTAACACATCTAAAACAGTCATCATGTTGGGCAGGCAGGAGGGGTCACGGAGGGAATGCCATAGAGTTGCACTGTGCTAAATGATTCACAAGGTGGCTTAGACTAAGTATTAGGGGCCGGGTTCTATACTCGTATACATAGCTTGCTGAAACGATGAACCTGGTATGGAATTTCTGCATTATTTAATGTGTCATGGTAAGACTTATGCTTCGCTTCAGTTCTGTTTTTAGATTACTGATTGCTTCTACAATCCCTAATCCTATTACATTTTTATTGAATTCCCCCAACCTGTTTATTTTGTTGACTCGCTCTGCATAATCTGCCTTGAGTCCAAGCGAGAAAGGTGGAGTGTCAATGATGTATCCTCTGGATCCCAAAGCAAGGAGTAGGGTTGCCAGCTCTGGGGTGGAAAATACCGGAGACTTTGGGGGTGGATCCGGGAGAGGGTGGGGTCTGGGGAGGGGAGGGGCCTCAGCATGGTACAGTGACATGGAGTCCACCCTTCAAAGCAGCCATTTTCTCCAGGGGAGCTGATTGCTGTCAGCTGGAGATCAGCTGTAAAAGCGGGAGATCTCCAGGCCCCACCTGGAGGCTGGCAACCCTAGCCAGGAGGCAACATTAGTGGAAGGCCTCAGCCTCTATTCTGTGTTTATTCATTTATTATTACAGGTTTGTTGGTCCACTGTGTGAACCAGTTGGCCACTGTGTGAGACAGGATGCTGGACTAGATGGACCACTAGTCTGATCCAGCTGGGTTCTTCTTAGGTTCTTATCAGGGGAAAGCCTCAGTCTGCCCTGTTGTTGGCCTTCCATGGGGACTGGTTGGGGCCAGTGTTCCCTCTAAATTGAGTTAGTGTGAGCTAGCTCACAGTTTTTTAGCCTCCGACTCACACATTTTTTGTCTTAGCTCAGGAAGGATGGCTCCAGAGCAAACTAATTTATGCCATAGCCAAATCGCTCGCTCACAACTTTAATGGCAGTAGCTCACAAAGTAGAATTTTTGCTCACAAGTCTCCACAGCTTAGAGGAAGCATTGGTTGGGGCCACTGTGCGAGACAGGATGCTGGACTAGATGGACCACTGGTCTGATCCAGCAGAGCTCTTCTTACTGTTCTTAATGGGGGAAGGCCTCGGCCTCTGTGCCCTGTCCCTCCAGAGGAACTGGTTAAGGCCACTGTGTGAGATAGGATGCTGGACTTGATGGACCCTCACTAGTCTCATCCAGCAGGGCTCTTCTTAGGCTCATATGTTCTTAATGGAAATAAAAATAAATAAATGAATGAAACAAAAAAGCCCTAGCCTACTGGCAGATGATGGCGACAGAAGGGCACAGATGAATCTCCCTGGGGAGAAAGTTCCAGAGTTCTGGTGCCCTCACCTGGTTTGCCACCCACCTAATCTCAGAAGACAGAGGCACCCAAAGCCAAGTCTTCAAAAATGACGAGAGTGATTGGGTAGGCACGTAAGGGAGATGGCGGCAGGTGGTCCTTCATGCATATAAACAGACGTTTCATTAATCATCAGGGCTTATAGCTGCACCCTTCGCGATTTCCCTCCCCCAAACTAAAAGCCCTAAATTCTAAATACAGCAAGGTGCTCCACCCCCTAGAACAGATTTTTTTTGGCATTCCATTTTCCAACTCCACGATATTCTTTTTGAGATTGGATGCACACGGTATTTTTAACACATCCCCACTAAACACATATGTTAATAAGCGGATGCCAAAACTGAGAGGTCAGACGACTTCAGCGGAATGTTTTGCCTTCCACCTCTTTCGGTAACAGTCGGCTTTTAGCCTCTCCGTTTTCTCACTCGCTTATTTACATATAATTATAACTTTGTGGCTGACGGTCTCCTTCCAGGATTCAGCGCTTACTTGCTGGCTTCATGGCTGAGTTGCTTCAAAGAAAGGCTATATATAGAAATGGCATTATGTTGGGGTTGCCAGCCTCCAGGTGGGACCTGGAGATCTGTATTGCAATTGATCTCCAGATGACAGAGATCAGTCCCCTTGGAGGAAATGGCTGCTTTGGAAAGTGGGCACTGCGGCGCTGCACCCCTCCAAGGTCTCTCCCCTACCCAAACCCTGCCCTTTCCAGGTTCCACTTCCAAAATCTCCAGGTATTTCCCCACCCAGAGCTGGAATCCCTAGCTATGATACTTGCTGATTAGTTTTTCAGTCTCTTACTTGGCGGTTAGTAAATGCTGAGGTCTGTCCACAGTTATTTGCCACAAGAGCTGAATGGAGCCTCCATGATCCGAGGCAGTCTAACCCTGAATGCCAGTTGCTAGAGGGCAGGCGCATCGAGGCACCTTTGAGAGAACCAGTTTGATGTAGGGCTTGGGATCATGGACTCTAATCTGGGAGAACTGGGTTTGATTCCCCACTCCCCCACATGCAGCTGCCGGTGTGACTTTGGGTCTGTCACAAGTTGTCTCAGAGCTGATCTCTCAAGGCCAGTTATTGAAAGAGCTCTCTCAGCCCCACCCACCTCACAGGGTGTCTGTTGTAGGGAGGGGGAAGGGAAAAAGATGTAAGCCACTCTGAGTTTCCTTCGAGTAGTGAAGGGCGGGGTATAAATCCAACCTCCTCCTCCTCTTTCCTCTTCCTGGGTGCTCTTCCTGCAGGCCTGCTTGGGAAGATTTCGTTTTCCTTTTTTAATAATAATGTTATTTTTAACAAACAGACAACCAAACCAAACAAAACATACATGAGAGTAGTAACAGCAACATCATATCTCTTAAAACACCTCATACATATGTATCTAATTACCAAATTCCCACCTCCCAAAATTTTTGCAAGTCTATATTTAATAAGCCAATATTTTATCTAACTCGTTCTTTCATTATGGCTCTTAAAAATGCACAAATCTAGAGTTTTGCAAGTCTATTAAACAAAACATATTTCCTTCGATTACTACATTGTCTGAGCATTCTATAATAGTCTCCAAAAATATAACTATTAACTAAATTTATACCATTCCCCATCTTCGTAGTCACATACTTTCTTTTTCTCTATATTCTAAATTCTATAACATAACTATCACATTACATTATTTCACAGTTTAGTAATACTCTGACTTCTAAAAGGGTTTTCTAAACTTACATATATTCCCTATATATTCTTCCCCAGCCTGGGAAGATTTCGAAAGAGACAGACCATTTGGTCTGATCCAGCCAAGCTTCTTTTAGCCATTTCTTCATTTCATTTTCATATCCTGCTCTGATTAACAACACAGATTTAAAAACAATAATTACGCTTCAGTTTTGGATACGATAAATGGCAGCAAATGAAAATCCACCCTGTAATAAAACGAGTGAAAAATATCACTCCTGCACAAACCTTGCAAACTACAAATTTTAAGTGCTTGGAAACGTAGTGTTCATACACTGTCAGGTTCTGTAGAACAGATTTTTCAAGACTTTTTGGAAGGCTGAGAGGGTCAGGCTTAGGAGCATTACTGTGGGGAGGCTGTTCCATAATTGTCGGGCGAGGGGGGGGGGAGGCTACAGAAAAAGTCTATTCTCTCACCAAGGCCAACTCTACTGCCTATGCGAATGAAGTGGTCCATAGAGTTGCCTGGCAAGGACTAGGGATGTGCATTCGGCTGTATCCGAGCCTGATCGGTATTGTTTGGATATTTTCTTGGCTGAATATAGATCAAAGTCTATTTTCCGCTATCCAATATCACTGTTCCCAGATAGTCCTGAAAATATTCGGGATTATCTGGGAGTGCCAGATAGCTGCAGCCAAAGGGCATTTAAAGGGCTCTTAGTCCCTTTAAATGCCTTTGGAGTTAACTCTCAGCTTGGAGAAGGTATTTGAAGGGACTGTGAGCCCTTTAAATGCCTTCGGAGTTCACTCACAGTTTCTGTAAGGCATATAAAGAAACTGTGAGCCTGTTAAACACCTTCCCTCCTTCACTGGAAAC
>NW_015162571.1:172182-174735 GCF_001447785.1 Gekko japonicus
TACCCTCCCTCTTCTCCTGCCTCCTCCTGGCTGAATGAGGGCCGGAAGCGGGGCAGCCGGAAGCAGGGGGCGGGGGTTTGTCATGTGCCCCCCATACCTCACCCGGGGGAACTGCGATCCCCCGCGATTCCCCCCCGAAATGACCTCTATACCCTCCCTCTTCTCCTGCCTCCTCCTGGCTGAATGAGGGCCGGAAGCGGGGCAGCCGGAAGCAGGGGGCGGGGGTTTGTCATGTGCCCCCCATACCTCACCCGGGGGAACTGCGATCCCCCGCGATTCCCCCCCGAAATGACCTCTGATATAGGTTCAGATTATCATACTCATTGACGGTCAGATGTTTTTCGTTATTTGTGCACGGCTTGTATCTTTTGTATAGCTTACTCCCTTCCGTGCTTCTCTGCTGTTTGAGCCTCCAGGGGGTGGCTGGAGAACTCCTGGGATTCCAACTCATCTCCAGGCAACAGAGATCAGGTCCCCTGGAGAAAATGGCCACTTTGGAAGGTGGGCCCGTACCCCATTGAAATCCCTCCCCCAAACCCCGCCCTCCTCAGGCTCCACCCCCCAAATCTCCAGGTATTTCCCAACCTGGAGGCGGGGCAGCCCTATAGGATCCTTGCATTTCCTTCAGGAAACAATTAACGATGAAGGTACGTGTCCTGTCCTTAAGACCACAAGCATTGTAGCGATGCAGGGTGAAACCTCAGAAGCCTGGTGTACGACTGTGGGAAACGGGATGTTTAGAGGCTGGCATGGCTGTTTTTAACCTGTTTTATGAATTTCAGGATTAGTTGTTGTAGATTCTCCAGGTTGCATGGCCATGGTCTTGGCATTGTCGGACCGACAATGCCAAGACCACGGCCATACAACCCGGAGAATCTACAACAGCTAATGGACTCCGGCCGTGAAATCCTCGGACAACATATTAATTTCAGGATTATTTGCCTTCTGATCAAACCAGAGACTCTCAAAGGCATCTCAGAAATAATGAAGCAAGAGCATTCTTAGTAATAAACAAAAGCAATTTGTTGTCGTTCGTAGTAACACAGCAAGAGCATTTTCACTGTGCCCTTCGGTGAGACTGTAAAACTCTCTCCACCAGCATCTCTGGTTTGGGTGAAATAATGTCCGTATTAGAAGCCAGGTAGTTTTGAACTGGCTTTAAGCCTGGCGCAAACGTCCAGATGCCCTATTTTTTGACACTTGTGCCAGCAGAACGGTTTGCAAACAAGGGCTGGAACTCCACAGCTCTAGAGTGCCCCCAGTACAGCTGGCTGGAAGAGGTACTGCAGCTTCCAGCTGATCAGGTGATCTAACAGACCAATAGAGTTCTCTCTGGCCTCATATAACGGTCCCTTCTCCATTGTATTGGATGAAGGGAGCTTTCGAAAGCTTACCTGCTGGAACTCTTGTTGGTCTGTAGGTGCTCACTGGGCTCGAATCTTGCTCTTCCCCACCTGAAACTGTCCCTTCTACTTAGCTGCTGCCACCATGGAACACATGAAACTGCCTTCTACCGAATCAGACCCTGGGTCCATCAAGGTCAGTCTTGTCTACTCAGACAGGCTGCAGCTCTTCAGGGTCTCAGGCGGAGGCCTTTCCTATCAACTACTGCCTGGTCCTTTTAACTGGAGAGGCCGGGGATTGAACCTGGGACCTTCTGCATGCCAAGCAGAGGCTCTGCCACTGAGCCACGGCCCCTCCCCTCTGGTGGACAAGAAATTAGGGTTATGTGCTCCAGCACCCCTGAGGAGTACTGCTGGTCTTACTGAAGTTCTTTCCTCTGCTTCCTCAGTCTGACAACTGAGCCTGCTTGCGGGGAGGGCAGGGTATAAATCAAAATAATAAATAAATAAATAAATAAACGGTGTATAATAAATTTGTGGAACCCACTGCAACAAGATGCAGTAGCTTGGGTGGCCTCAACAGAGATTAGACACATTCAGGGAAGAAAGCCCTCGATGACTATTAGCTGCAATGGCTAAATAGAACCTCCATGTTCACAGGCAGTCTACCTCTGAATGCTGGGTTCTTGTGAGGCTTCTGTGTCCTTTATTCTGGGTTGCTTGGAAGTATCTGCCTGGCTACTGTGGGAAGCGGGATGCTGGACTAAGTGGGCCCTTGGTGTAATCTGGGAAGGTTCGTCTGATGTTCTTCTGTGGTTGCCAACTCTGCTGAAATTCCTGGAGATTTGGAGGACGGGGTCTGGGGATGGTGGGGTTTGGGGAGGGGAGGGACTTCAGTGGGGTATAACGCCATACAGTTCACCATCCAAAACATCCATTTTCTCCAGGGGGGCTGGTTGGTGTCATCTGGAGAGCTGTTGTAATGCGAGAAGATCTCCAGGCACCACCTGGAGGTTGGCAACCCCACGTTCTTCTGATGCTTGGTTCAAACAGGGATATCTACATTTCTCTCCTATTTTGCTTGGGCTGCAGTTGGGCAAGAACTGAAAGAGATGAAAAATCTATTAAAAGAAGTTACCAGTCTTCTTGAAACGCATCTTAATACCCTGGCGCTTCGTGTGCATCGGTGGTGGGAAGCATTGTGAAGTCA
>NW_015162572.1:0-1891 GCF_001447785.1 Gekko japonicus
CGCACAAACACAAAACTGAAAGCAGTGCTCCTGCGCGGAACTGCATGCACACAAATGCAAAACGCTTGTGTGATCGCGCTGCGCTGCTTCTTTGCCACGCTGCAGCATTGCCGTGTGATCGCCAGCCAGCAGCCTAAGCATGGAGACTCGGGACTGTGTGATCGGGCTACCGCGCTTTATTTTGCTCCGGGGCGAGCAGCCACGCCTCCCCCCGTGTTATCTGGCCCGTGTGACCGGGGCCAATATTTATCTTTTTCTTCAACTGATAATTCAGTCAAATGTTCGATTTGGTTGGATTCCTCAGTTATCACTGTTTAGCTGACTATTTCTAGGTCATATGTTTGCTAATTTCAGTAAAGAAGGTAATTTCCTTTCAGAGACACATAGGAGAACTTTGCTATTGTCCGACTGACTGCTTAATTCATCTTGGCAGTGCATAGAGGGTTGAACGTGGACTTGAGGTTGTGTCCGTACTTTCAGCTTGGCATGGTAGAATGGTAGTTCTTGGTTTGTGATTTTATTTGAAAACTCGAATTACAGTTAGCCTGTAAATTTTGTTTCTTGGTGCACTGCCGCTAGAGAGCAGCCAGCCCTGACGTGGATGGCCCAGGCTGGCCTGATCTCATCAGATCTTGAAAACTTGGCAGGGTTGGCCCCAGTTAGTACTTGAATGGGACACCACCAAAGACGTCTAGGGTCACTACGCAGAGGCAGCCCGGCGGTGGGAAACGATGGCTTGTCTCATGCCTTGAAAACCCCATAAGTCAGCTGTGCAGAGGTCATTTCGTAGAAAAAGAGGTACTCATTAGCATAACTCATTAGCATAACTTATTTGCATATGTCACACCCCCTGACATCACTGGAAGTGTGTCAGAAGGCAACACCCACCGCTCAGGCTCCACTGGACTGTTTTGGATTGCTAGCTATTGGGGGGGGCATGCAGATCTGTCCTCACAGAGGAGGGAGAGCTCGTACCTGAATAAAACTTGGTCTTAAAGGTGCCATTGGACTGTTTTGGACCTGGGGGCCGGGGGGAGGTCTGCAACTTACCTGGCTGCTTCTTGCTCTGACTTGAGGGCTGCTGGGAGCAGGGGGTGGGGCTTGTTGCATGTGCCCACCCCCTGGGCTCTTTACTGCCGGAGCTCCGCTCCTGTGTGCTCCTGCAGGAAATGACCCCTGCAGCTGTGACTTGCAAGCATATGTGTCGTGTCATTTTTGAGTGGGTCACGTGAAAGCTTTTTGGAGCTGCATTTTGTGTGGATGCTAAAGAATCTCGACACTGTACCCACATATTCTGCCTCATTTGCTCTAACCTTCCTCCATGTTATTTCCCATAATTGTATGGTGAAATCTTTCAAATAAATTAGCATGATCTCACATTCTGAATCTTATGACATTCAACAAGGACTTGGATGGGAGACCAACAAGGAATACCAGGGTCACAACAGGGAGGCGGGCCATGGCAAACGACCTCTGGACTTCTCTTGCCTTGAAAACCCCACCAGGGGTCGCCATAGGTCAGCAGTGACTTCATGGCAACCCCCCTCCCCCCAAACCCACAATGTAGATTTACGACTGGGGAGGAGGAGGGCTTTGCAAAACAGTGGTGTCTTGGTGCTTATGCTCCTACTCTGGTGCTTATGCTCCTACTCTGAGGCAAGAGGTCATTAGTGTAATCCTGAACAGAGGTATGCCCTTTTAAAGCCATTGGAGTCCATGGACTCTACTGTAGGACTATGTAGTGAGCACTGAACCACAAGAGCTGCCAGTCCTCTTAGTTTTGGAATTGACCTTGTTTGAATGTATGTGTGTCTGAAGATCTGCTATCTGGTCTTTATGCAGCAGCCCATCTCATCTCCTTTCCTATAAATATGATCAAGTTTCTCCTCTT
>NW_015162572.1:2199-2456 GCF_001447785.1 Gekko japonicus
AGTCCTCTCAGTTTTGGAATTGACCTTGTTTGAATGTATGTATGTCTGAAGATGCTGCTAAAAGTCTGGTTCATTGCTTTATTTTGTCTAAGCCTGATTGGTTCCATGTCTTCTTCTTCCTCTTCTTCTTCTTCTTCTTCTTCTTCTTCTTCCTCTTCTTCTTCTTCTTCTTCTTCTTCTTCTTCTTCTTCTTCTTCTTCTTCTTCTTCTTCTGCTGCTGCTGCTGCTGCTGCTGCTGCTGCTGCTGCAGCTGCTGC
>NW_015162572.1:5350-17823 GCF_001447785.1 Gekko japonicus
GACGTACTCGTCTGGCTTTCAAGCAAGGGAACCTTTACCTTTACCTTGAAGGAGCTGCGGTGGCTCAAGTGGTTAAGACGCTGAACTGCAGGCTGTGGAAGGTCGGTAGATCAGCAATTCGAGACCCGGGTGCCACATGATGGAGTGAGCTCCCGTCTCTGGTTCCAGCTCCTGCCAACCTAGCAGTTTGAAAGCAAGAAATTGCAAGTAGATAAATAGGTACCACTTCGGTGGGAAGGTAACAGCGTTCCGTGCGCCTTGGTGTTTAGTCATGCTGGCCACATGACCACGGAAACATCTTCGGACAGCGCTGGCTCTTCGGCTTTGAAACGGAGATGAGCACCCCAACCCTAGAGTTGGATTCGACTGGCTTTCGAGCAAGGGAACTTTTACCTTTACCTTTTTATGCACTTTACTAAATGATGACCATAAATAGAACACATTAGTTTGCTAAAAGGTTTTTGCAGTGTATATTTATTTGTTACTAGACTCTCCTAACACTGCAGCTCGGGTTGCTTCGGGTGCAGGGGGAGAGCAGGAGGAAAAAATGTATATGCATGTATGTCATAGGAGCCGAACCGAAGTCTCTTATTCCATCTTCCGCATTATTGTGCGGGGTTTTGTGGTTGGTTTGTTGTTTAAAGCTCCTGGAGTGACTTCTGCATCAAGAGGTATTGCTTTTCTACTTACCCTTCTTTAATTTTTTGTACTCTGATATATTTTGTACTCATATATATGACTTTCCCCCTCCAAAATAACCAACAATTTCTGCAGGTAGTAAGGTTGACAACTCCGGGTTTGGAAATACGTGGCGATCTGAGGGTGGAGCCTGGGAGAGTGGCACAGAGGGCTTCAGGGGTGGGAGGGAACCCTGGAAGATATGGCGCTGTCCAGTCCTTCCTCCAAAGCACCCATTTTCTCCAGGAGAAGTGGAATAAATGTTTTAAATCGCAGGGCTATTTTTGGGCAGGAACGCACAGGAACGGAGTTCCGGCTGGCTTCAGAGTTGGCCACGCCCACTACAGCCAAAACCTCTGCGCATGCGCGGCTACGGAGGGAAGGCCTGGAGAGCGGACCCCCCCCCGGCAACTCCGAGGCCGGCCGGGGGGGCCCTGGAAGGGTCGGGGAGGCATTTAAATGCCTCCCTGGGCCTGTCCAAGGACCGGCTTGCCCAGGGTCCCCGCAGCCGTGAGGTGCCTGGACAAGCCAAGGGAATGCCGTTTAAACTGCCTTCCCTTCAAGGGGGGGCTTGCCCGGGCGCCCCGCAGCTGTGGGGCACCCAGGCAAGCCAAGGGAAGCCATGGGGTGTGACCTAACATGCTAATGAGTTTCTGCTTTTGGGTGTGGTCTATTATGTTAATAAGTTCCTGCTGGGCTTTTTCTACAAAAAAAGAGCCCTGTTTAAATGAATAAGTAATAGGCTAAGTATGTAGTCTGGAGGTCAGTTATAATTCCGGGGGGGGGGGGTCTCCAGCCCCCACCTGGAGGTTGGTAACCATACCAGGTAAAGGGGACTACTTCCTGCTTCCGTTCATTGGTCATATATTTATAACCGGAGAGGTATTTTCTCTCACTTCAAGCTGGCTACCCACCAGGTTTATTTTTCCATTCATGCATGAGGGCAAAGAACTTTGCTCGAAGGACGCCTCGAGCCAAGTTTTGTCCTGACAAGAATAAAAGCCATCTCCCTCAGCCGCTGCTGTGAATGTTATTTCTGGCCCAGTGTTCGCTAAGAGGGGCTCTTGGCTGCTTGTGAGCGCAAGAGTTACAAGAGCAGGCAGGATTCCAGCTTCATTGGTCAAATATTTTCAGGAACATCAGCACAATGAAAGAGGGGCTTAAATTTTGGTGCCTGGAGAGATCAAGGACTGGGGGGGGGATAAGCAACAAAGACGGGAAAGCAGACGTACTTTCCATTGCACTGGACTGTGAAAAGGAACACCGGGTTAGGTTCTGGAGGAAGTTGAGATCTCTTTTAGATTTGTGTATGGAGAAATAAATTTCACTGTCGTTGTTTTATATGATGTTGCCAGTCTTTGAATTTCGTTAGCCAAATAAAAGGTCCCCTTGCACTTGAGGTGTGAGATCAGAGGAGTGAGGTAAACAAAAGATGAGCTGCAGTGAATGCACTTTGTCGTCTGTTTCAGGGGTGTGGACCGAGGAATGTGAGGGAAAGGATGGTTTGGAGAAGGAATTTGAACGAAATGAGAGAGACAGAAAACGCTCGGTGAACATTCCAGGCCTAGGAGTGAGGATCGAGCGAGCATGGGCCACGAGAGGTAGAAATGGCGAAGTGAAGGTCACAGGCAGAGATATGAGGAACAGAGGTAGAATGAAAGGATTTAGTAAGACTGCTGGAGAGGTTGAAAGATAAGGATAAGGAATTTGCTCTGGATATGATATCTGAGAACAATGAGATACCCAAGTGGAAATATGAAAAGTCTTTGGAGACCAGGGACAGCACAGAAAGCTGAGCATCCTGAGTGGTGAGGGATGACACTGAATTGACTGGATTTCTGCAACACCTAAATACTTTTTTTCCTACCCCAGAACAATTGTGAGGAAAGTATAAGTCTGGACCGTGCGGTTCTGAAAGTGCTACTCGAGTGCTACAAGACCAGGGGGGCAGTGGCTCAGTGGTAGAGCATCTGCTTGGCATGCAGAAGGTCCCAAGTTCAATCCCCAGCACCTCCAGTTAAAGAAGAACAGGTAGTAGGCGATGTGAAGGACCTCTGCTTGAGACCCTGGAGAGCTGCTGCCAGTCTGAGTAGACAATACTGGCTTTGAGGTCTTAGCTCTCCTTATATATAATTCCGTTTTCAAGTGGCAAAGTTCTATGCACACCAAAATCAGTTGGCTGCCTGAACTGCCACTCAGAAGGCGTTGGCTGCCTGGGTTGCGGAGTCCCGCCCACAGAAGTGGCGGCCAGTGTCTCTGGCTCAGTGTGCTCGGAGCTGACCGGAAGGGATGGACAGGACTCTCCGTGGGGCTGGGGGTGGCTGGGGCCTCCTTCCCTCTGGCTCATGTGTAGTGTCGGGGGTGGGGAGGGGGCCCTCGCTTCAGTCCTCTCCCACCACCTCCTCCATCCCTTACGTGCCCCATACATGGAGTGAGGACCCAGCGAGCGGCGGCCGGTTTCCCCTCATGCTACCGCTGCCCCGGCCGCTCACCTTTCCTCCCTGGTTCCGGCCGTTCGAACTGGCTCCGCCTCACACACCGGCTCCGTTGCCCGCCTCGCGCTGTTTACAATGGCTGTGAGTCAGAGCAGGGCCGGGGGGAGGACAGACAAGCCGCACAGCCAGAGGTTGGGCGGCGGGGCCGACCGGGGGGGGGCTGGGCGACTGCTGTAGGCCAGAGCACTCTCCCAGACCCTCTTTCTAGAGTTCGTTTCATTTCTTTTTGCAACAGGCCTTATTACTAGTTCAGTATAAAGCAGCTTCTTGTGTGTCAGACTGTGAATTATATCCAAACAGCCAAAGCACTTAGGTAACTGGAAAAGAAGTACTATGTGAAAAATCCACCTACTGAAGGAATTGTGATATTTGACAGTACTGGCATGTAATGTGTTTTGTAGTGCTTGTGTGAAGAGGTCAACTCCTGTAAAAATGAATTCTTTTATTTATTTTATTTCATTTATTTAAAACATTTATTAACTGTCT
Organism: Gekko japonicus; assembly: GCF_001447785.1. Taxonomy (NCBI): domain Eukaryota; kingdom Metazoa; phylum Chordata; class Lepidosauria; order Squamata; family Gekkonidae; genus Gekko; species Gekko japonicus. The sequence goes on from NW_015162572.1 coordinate 9,010, forward strand.
TTCTCTCTTACTGAACTGAAGTGGCATACAACATAGATAAAACACATCAGATAAAATACATTCAAAGCAAAAAACCCAAAATTTAAAATTCATGTAGTTTTGGTCTTGGCTGGAATTCTTTGGAATGGGCACATTTGATTCCCAAACAATTTTTAATGGATGTCTTTGAGAACAACTTAATCTTTTTCACCCTGATGTCACTTTTGCTCCCATCTTTCCTCTTAATTCTCGGCAAGCTCACGTTTGTTGTGTAGACAGAGGAGAGTTTGGCACATGGTTTAATTCGTGACCAGGGCTATTTTGGGGCAGGAACGCACAGGAACAGAGTTCCGGCTGGCTCCTGAGCTGGCCATTGCCAGCAGGAACTCATTAGCATGATAGGCCACAGCTAACAGCAGAAACTCATTAAGATTGGCCTAACATGCAAAGAAGTTCCTGCTACAAAAAAAGCCCAGGGTTTTGACAGCAAAGTAAACAGAATAAGAAGCAAAAGGTGGGTGTGGCTGGATGACCACACTTCTGGCAACATGGGGGCATGGCCTAATATGCTAATGAGCTGTGCAGTCAGGGGTGTGGCCTAATAGGCTAATAAGTTTCTGATGTTGGGTGTGGCCTGTTATGCTAATGAGTTCCTGCTGGGCTTTTTCTACGAAAAAAGCCCTGTTCGTGACACTTCTCTTTCCAATGTGACCACATTAACAGAGACCTAATTTTTTCGTCCTTGCAGAAATTGTCCTCGGAAAGACCAAGTTCTGACGGAGAGGGTGTTGTAGAAAATGGGACTGCCCCCATCTGTAATGGAAAAGAGCAAGGTAGGAGGACAGTGCTAACAAGGCTTGAGTTGGGCTACAGGATGCTTACAAAACTTCTGGTTTAAAAGCAACAAAAGAAGCAGCAGCGCTGCATTTTTTTACAAGCATTCTTAGCTAAGGGAAATGAGAAGTCTATGTTACTGGAGGTGAAAATTTCTCAACAGGGCTTGGCGAACTATGGTATCCAGGGCCCAAGTGGAAGGGAAGCTAACATGCTAGGAGCCCAAGAGGCGGGTTAGCAAAAAAGGGGGAGGGCCAGAGAGACCTGATATGCACGGCATCCACAGAGGGGGAAAGGCAGGCAGAGAAGTAGAAGAGTGGATAGGGCATTGGCAGTAATTGCAGTGTGGAAGTATTGGGATGCGACAGTGGCTGCTGCTGGCCACCGGACCAGCTCTGTAATGAAGGGGTGTGTGAGGCGGCAGATTTTTGGGGAGGGCAGCACCTCATACAGTCCAACAGACAAATTGCTGGGGAAAAGTATCAGCAATAGAATATTCACTGCCGTCCAGCTTCATACACTGAAGTAAAATGTCATAATTTCTGCATTTTTAAAAACCATCTCTATTAGAACAGCTCTGGGAGGTTCTTATTCTGCATCTGGAATGTGAAGAAGAGTGACATTCAGAACCATCCAGTAACTACAAGGGATTTCACCTTGGGTCCGGCCTCTACCAGCAATCTGGCCCCTGCATTTTGGGTTCAGTGTCGCTTTTGGCAGTTTTTAGAGGCAGCACTTTGTAAACTGTTGAAGTAATCTAACTTGGGTCTTTGGCCATGGTAAATCATACTCTGACCACATCCCGATGAGATTACTGTAATGCACTTTATATGGGGCTGCCTTTAAATTAGATTACTGTAATGCACTTTACATGGGGCTGCCTTTAAATTAGACTACTGTAATGCACTTTACATGGGGCTGCCTTTCAATTAGATTACTGTAATGCACTTTACATGGAGCTGCCTTTAAAAGCTGTGCAGAAATTTCAACTGGAACAAAATGCGGCCATCGAGCTAGTGATGGGAGGGAGCTGAATACCAGGGTTGTATCACCCCTATGCCCATCCTGTTTCTGGGCTCCACTCAAAAGTGCTGATTCTTACTTGTACGGCCTTTTGGCTGGGGCTTGGGGTGCTTGAAGGACCACCTCCTCTGGTACCTTCTGGCCCTGCTGTCTGTGTCCTTGCCTGTGGAAGTGAGGCGACCAGAGGCAGGGCTTTTTCAGTCGTGGCACCCCAGCTTTGGAACGCCTTCCCTCTTGAGGCGTACCTGGCATGATTTGTTGTCATTCGTGCACAGGCGAAACCCAGGCTCTTAACTGATGTTTTATCCCACGCTCTAAGTTGTTTTTCTTTTATGCCTTGTAACCCTGCCTGAATGTTTTTGTGCGTGGTTTTATGCTTCTTTCACTGGAATGGTAGCTTTATGCCCACATGATGGGGATGGTTTTACTGCCCGTGGGGTAGGGTTTTCCATTGTTTTACTGTTCTTTCTTTTTCTTTTTTTTGTCTTTTGAAAATGTATTTTCCAAGGCATTTAGAAATACTGAAAGGGGTAGTTTGTCCAGATCAAGTCTTCCAAAATGTTTTTGTGGGTGGTTTTATGCTTCTTTCACTGGAATGGTAGGTTTATGCCCACATGATGGGGATGGTTTTTACTGCCCGTGGGGTAGGGGTTTCCATTGTTTTACTGTTCTTACCTATTTTGTTTCTTACCTCTTTGAGAAGGTCTCCGGAAAGGCAGCATGCCAATCCTCCAGTTAATTAATTAATTAATTAATGCTTAATTAATTAATTAATTGATGCTCGGTTAGCTAGATTTGGCTTTCGTTCCTTCACCTTTCTCACTTGCTCATATTAAGAAAAAACGTCTGTGGTGCAACTGATTTGCTTGCATAACTGGGTCTTTTGAAGAAGTGTGAGACTTGTGTGGGAAGGAAAGTGGCTCGGGATAGCCTGATTTTGCCAGATCTTGGAAGCTAAGCAGTTCTTGGAAGGGAGACCACCAAGGAAGACTCTGTGGAGGAAGGCAGTGGCAAACCACCTCCGCTTCTCCCTTGCCTTGAAAAACCCCTCGATGGGGTCGCCATGCATTGGCTGCACCTTGACGTCACTTTACACACTCAAGACTTGTGTTTCCCTCGGCAGTAAAGAGGAAAAAGAGCACGAAGTCAGACTCCAAAGGCACTGTGACTAAAGTAACGGGGAAAAAGATCACCAAGATTATTGGTTTAGGGAAGAAGAAGCCCTCCACAGACGAACAGACCTCATCGGCTGAAGAAGACGTCCCCACCTGTGGTGAGTGACCCTCCCGTGTTCTCCTCTTGTTACCTGCAAGTAAACAAATGAAGGCAACAGCTAGATAAAGATCAGCCATATTTGTATTCCATGGTATTCCAAATCTTCCTGGCTCTCTCCTTATTCTGCTGACGGCACTTGTCTCTCTCTTTGTTTTTAAAATAAAGTTTTATTACACAAAATAGAAAGAGAACATAAACATCAAAAGAGGTAAGATAAACTATGGTTGCGGTCACACCTGCGAGATAAGCGAGGCTATTTACCCCGGAGGAAATTGACCCGCAGTTGGGCGATCACACAGTTCTTTGAATCCGTGGGCATAGCCCACCACTCCGTGATCAGACGCAATCGTGGGTGAGTCAGCGTTTGTTTTTGTTTTTTTGCTGTTTGTTTTCGATTCACTTAAACAGAGGATAAGTGAATTGCATCTCCACACTGAGGGCTTCCTCCGGCAGTATGCAATGATGCGCATACTGAGAAGGGGGGGGGGGGACAACGGCACGGAGCCCGGAGGGTTTGATCAGACCATCCCCGGATGGCTTGATCAGACCATCCCGACACCATGAGAGCACGCTGGAGCGATCACACAGGGGAACGTCCGTCCGTGGCGTGTAACAACCCGTTTCCTACTGGACTTTCCCCAGTGTCTTTTTACTCCGCTTCTGCGGCGGAGCAAAACGGGTTGCCAACAGGTGCGGGACACTGGGCAGATGTTTGCGTCTGATCGCACCCTTTAAATCCGTCTGGCACTCATGCCTGTCCCGCAGCTAATTCTGCGTGTGATTGGGACCTATATACATCAAATTTGAATACTATCGCCATAGGGAAAATATTAATGTTAAAGAACAAATGTCTAAATAGTGAGATACAGGGACATATACAATATTTATCTAAAAATTATACATAACATTGGTAGAGGTCTTTTGGAATCTCCTTTTCAGAAGGATAGTTCGCAATCGATAACCAGGCCGTTTTAAATTTGATCAAAGTTTTGGGAGAGGCCTGTTGGTTTAAAGCAAGAGTAAGTCTGGCTAGCACATACTGATTCCAAAGTCTTGCATGCCATAGCGATTTTGTCGGGGCAACTGGGGATTTCCACTTGTCTCTTGAATTTAGGCTCCAGTTGTTTTCTTTGGTTTTGTAATATCCCACCCCTCATCCACGTCCCAGGGTGGAATCCTGTTCACTTCTCTGGATCTTTTCCCCCTGATCTGACTGGAAAAACCAGTGCATGCAGCCAATGTTCCCTCTAAGCTGTGGAGTCTTGTGAGCAAAAATTCTACTTTGTGAGCTAAAGGTAAAGGTAAAGGTTCCCTTGCTCGAAAGCCAGTTGAGTCCAATGTTCCCTCTAAGTCGTGGAGTCTTGTGAGCAAAAATTCTACTTTGTGAGCTACTGGCATTAAAGTTGTGAGTAAGCAGTTTGGCTACTACATAAATTAGTTTGCTCTAGAGCCATCCTTCCTGAGCTGAGACAAAAATGTGTGAGCTGGAGGCTAAAAAATGGTGAGCTAGCTCACACTAACTCAGCTTAGAGGGAACACTGGTCGAGTCCGACTCTAGGGTTGCGGTGCTCATCTCCGTTTCAAAGCCGAAGAGCCAGCTCTGTCTGAAGACGTTCCCGTGGTCACGTGGCCGGCATGACTAAACACCAAGGCGCACGGAACGCTGTTCCCTTCCCACCGAAGTGGTACCTATTTATCTACTTGCAATTGCTTGTCTTGAAGGTGCTCCTGGAGTCTTGAAGGTGCTCCTGGACTCTCGCTCTTTTCTACTGCTGCAGACAGAGTAGCACGGCTGCCCATCTTGCTTTATCTTGAGCGTGGCATTGTTCCAATCCAGGGCCAATCAGAGTGAGAGTGCTCAGCCAGACTGTCTAGCTGTCAAAGCTGATTGGCTCCTTGATATCATCCTGTCTTCCTAGACAGGCAGAAGAGGAAATAGCACCCAAGCAGGAGGAGCCCATCAGGACGATGGAGATATTTACAATGCCTTCTGCCACAAAACGGCACTCCTCCCCTGCAGCCTAGGAAGGGAAGTGCTGAGGCAGCGGCTGTGTCGGTTGGGCCCGTTTGGTGCCCCTGTCCCAAGAATTGCAAAAACAGGACCCTTATTACCACTGGAGAAAGCTTTTAAAAAATGCGCCTCCACTCATGGGGAACCTCTGGGCTGAATCCCCCAGTTGCTGGCATTTGCTAAGTATCAAGTTGGTTTGGAAGGACCTGGAAGTGTAAAAAACTGAAGACGCTTCCTTTTTTGTCTGTTTTGCAGGCTATTTGAACGTGCTGTCGAATAACCGTTGGCGTGAGCGCTGGTGCAGAGTGAAAGATAATAAACTTATCTTCCACAAAGACCGAACGGATCTGAAGAACCATATTGTCTCTATTCCCCTGCGTGGCTGTGAAGTTATTCCGGGGCTGGATTCCAAGCATCCTTTGACATTCCGTCTGCTCCGAAATGCACAAGAGGTTGCCGTGTTAGAGGTACGTCACTTAGCGAGCATCTCCGTTGCAGAGAGGGGCGGAAGCAGAATCCGCAGTGTTCCGTATGTATTCCATTCCTAAGAAACTACCAAATTCTATTTTCCAAAGTGGGATGTTTCTTTTGTTCCCGTTTCTGTTGGCAAAGACAGCCGTGCTGGGGAAGGCAGGTTTGGCGACCCAGTGGGGCTACGAACAGCACACCATCCCCACAGGTTTTATGGATACAAACGTACAGAAAGCCAAAGGATTTAAAACCTCCCTGCAGAATCTCCAAATCAAATCCTCTGGTGATTAAATATATCTGTGGGAAAGGACATAAAGTACATTGCCAAAAATTAGAAAGAAGCAAATCAACACAGATTAAACACACACCACATACACACACAACACCTCTTTTTACAAACTGACACCAAAGACAAACACAACATTTCTCTTTGTCAACTCTCTCCACTTCGTGCATAATTTTATAAACCTCTGTCGTGTCCCCCCCTGACTCATCTCTTTGTCTAAACTTAAAAGTCCCAGACTCTTCCAGCCTTTCCTCATAGGAAAGTTACTCCAGCCCCTCATCATCTTGGTTCCCATCCTCTGTACTTTCCCCAGCTCTGCCATGTCCTTTTGGAGATACGGTGACCAGCACTGTAGGTAAAGGTAAAGGTTCCCTTGCTCGAAAGCCAGTCGAGTCCAACTCTAGGGTTGCGGTGCTCATCTCCGTTTCAAAGCCGAAGAGCCAGCGCTGTCCGAAGACGTTTCCGTGGTCACGTGGCCGGCATGACTAAACACCAAGGCGCACGGAACGCTGTTCCCTTCCCACCGAAGTGGTACCTACTTATCTACTTGCAATTTCTTGCTTTCGAACTGCTAGGTTGGCAGGAGCTGGAACTAGAGACGGGAGCTCACTCCGTCATGCGGCAACTGTAGACAGACAGTATCCCAAATGAAGCTGCACCATAGATCTATACAGGGGCATTACAATCCCGACTGTTTAATGTTCAGGCCCTTTCCTAATAATCGCTGACATATAGTTTGCCTCAGGGTCATTTTGTAGAAAAAGAGTTGTAGGAGCTCATTAGCATGACTTATTTGCATATGCCACACCCCCTGACATCACCAGAAGGGCAACACCCACCGCTCAGGATCCACTGGACTGTTCTGGATTGCTAGCTATTGGGGAGGGGGAATGTGCAGATCTGTCCTCACGGAGGAGGGAGAGCTTGTACCTGAATAAAACTTGGTCTTAAAGGTGCCACTGGACTGTTTTGGACCAGGGGGCCGGGGGGGGGGGGGGTCTGCAGCTTACCTGGCTTGTTTTTGCTTTGGACCAGGGGGCCGGGGGGGGGGGCTCTGCAGCTTACCTGGCTGCTTCTTGCTCTGACTGAGGGCTGCTGGGAGCAGTGGGCGGGGCTTGTTGCATGTGCCCGCCCCCTGGACTCTTTACTGCCGGAGCTCCGCTCCTGTGCGCTCCTGCAGGAAATGACCCCTGGTTTGCCTTTTTCGCCGCTGCAGCACACCGAGTTGACACTTTCACTGAGCTATCCACTAAGACGCCAAGATATTTTCCCTCTCAGTCTCAGCAAGTTCAGACCCCCATCAGCCTATACTTGAAGTTGGGATTTTTTGTCCCAGTGTGCATCACCTCAGGCTTATCAGCATTGAATTTCATTTGCCATACTGTTGCTCACCCACCCAGTCTGTGGAGGTCCTCTTAGAGCGCTTCACAGTCAGCCTTGGTTTTCACCCTCCTGAATAATTTTGTGTCATCTGCAAACTTGGCCAGTACACCACTCACCCCTATTTCCACATCATTTAGGAATAAATGAAATCATTTGTTGTTGTTCAGTCGCACAGTCGAGTCCGACTTCGCAACCCCATGGACCAGTTCACCCCAGGCCTTCCTGTCTTCCGCCGTCCTCTGAAGTTTGCTCAATTTCATGTTCGTTGCATCTACCGTGTTTCCCCGAAAATAAGACACTGTCTTATATTTATTTTTTCTCAAGAAGACACACTAGGGCTTATACCACGAATGCATAGAAATCCTGCTAGGGCTTATTTTTTGGGTAGGTCTTATTTTCGGGGAAACAGGGTATGACACTGTCCAACCATCTCATCCTTTGCCGTCCCCGTCTTCTTTGACCTTCAATCTTTCTCAGCATCAGGGTCTTCTCCAGTGAGTGCTCCCTTCTCATTGGGTGGCCAAAGTAGTTGAGCTTCAGCTTCATTATCTGGCCTTCCAGGGAACAGTCAGGGTTGATTTCTTTTAGGATTGACTGATTTGATCTTCTTGCAGTCCAAGGGACTCTCAAGAGTCCCTTGGACTGCAAGCTCATACCCCACCACAAATTTTGTTAGTGTTTAAGGTGCTACTAGACTCATACTCTTTTCTAATTCTTTCTTTGATTACAGTTTCTACTAATTTTTTTGAGATAGACATTAGGTTGACTGGCCTATAATTTCCTGGTTTTCCCCTGGATCCCTTTTTAAAAAATCAGTGTCACATATGCTACTCTCCAGTCTACTGGTACAGTGGCTGAATTTAGTGATAGGTTACATAGGCCCCCGTCACAACGGCCAGATAACGCGGGGGTGGGGTGGGGAGGCGTGGCTGTTTGCCCCGGAGCAAAATAAAGCGCGGTAGCCCGATCACACGGTCCCCCCACGGCGATCACACGGCCCCACACGATCCCCCCACGGCGATGCTGCAGCGTGGCAAAGAAGCGGCGCGGAGCGATCACATAAGCGTTTTGCGTTTGTGCGCATGCGCAGTTCTGCGGAGCAGCACTGCTTTCAGTTTCGTGTTTGTGCGCATGTGCTTACGAAAAACATCCGGGTTGCAACGGGATGTGGATGGGCGCTGGATGCCACGGGATACTAGCGCTCCTTCGATCAGACGCACGCCTGTGCCACGCGTTTTCCGGATACTAGTGCACTTTCCTTGGTACTTTTTAACGCCACATCTTTGGTGGGATGCCACGAGTTGGCCACGGGTGCGCTACGCTTCTCAGATGTTGTGGTGTGATTGCGCCCTGAAAATCCACCCGACATTCGTGCCTTTCGCGCGGCCAATTCTCCGTGTGACCAGGGCCAATGATAACCTTTTCAACTCCCCACATTCCTCTGATCTCTCCTCAAGAGCATTTCGCCCTTAAAGTAACGGTAAAAGTTCCCTTGCTCGAAAGCCAGTCGAGTCCGACTCTAGGGTTGCGGTGCTCATCTCCGTTTCAAAGC
>NW_015162572.1:18064-22219 GCF_001447785.1 Gekko japonicus
GCCAGCTGGGTGACCTTGGGTCAGTCACAGGCTAAGGTCACACTGGAGGCTTGGCACGATCTGGCGGCACTTCTATTTGCGGCGGTTTAAATCGTCACGGGAAGGGGTGACCAGACAGCACACCCTAAAGCAGCCTCACTGCCCGCTCACCCTGTGGTCGATCGTTCAGATTATTGCTGCGGGGCAACCATGGAGTGGGTGGTCAGGCGGCTTCTTTTTTAAAAAAATTGCCTTTTGCATATGCGCATAACTGCTTATTTGAAGCACCGTTTTGACAGCTGGAGGAGGCTGCCTCCCTCTCTGAACAACTCATCTTTTCAATTAACCCCTTCCCCACCCTGTGTGCTGTAAAGCTGTAGGCAGAGGAACCGGCATGAAAAAAGACAAAGGAGGCTTCTCAGCCTGCCCTTCCCTCCCCCCCTTTTTGCCTCAGAGGACAGCTGAAAGCTTGCTGGTGTGCACAAAGATGTGGTTATGCACACATCTAATCCATATAATGAATTTGCAGTATTACAGCGCAATCCTAAACTAAATTGCATCCTTTCTAAGTCAACTGAAGTCAATGGGCTTAAAAAGAGTGTAACTCTGTTTAGGATGGCACCGGTAATGATCAATCAACTTACAGAGCACCTCTTGCAAGTATTCTCTGATGTGGTAAAGTACAGCTGTGTTTTATTCATGCCTAAGTAGGGAACAGCTAAGCAATATGAATACTCCCGGATGCATGGGATTTGTTGTTGTTTTTTTTGCCATCAAGTCACAGCTGACTTATGGCGACCCCTGGTGGGGTTTTCAAGGCACAAGACGTTCAGTGGTGGTTTGCCACTGCCAGGCTCCGCATCACAATTATGGTATTCCTTGGAGGTCTCCCATCCAAACACTAAACACTAAGAAAAAAGGAGCGAAAATGGAACAGAGCAATCAGACTTCTCAACCAGGTTGATCTCACACCAGGGGAGTTCAGACATCTGGAAATGCGGGGCGAAAGCGCCGATGTCCGTAAACACTGGACTTTCCCTGGTGCCTGATTACTCCGCTTCCAAAGTGGAGGCAGAACAAGGTGGCGACGACTGAAGTAAGGAAGGCAGATGTTGCTCTCTGATCCTGCTCTTTAAATCCGCAAAGGTACCTCAACGATATCGGTGCAAACTGCTTGTGTGACCACCGCCACAGTTCTGTCGGAACTCTTTCAGCCCCACCTACCTTACAAGGTGCCTCTTGTGGGGAGAGGAACGGAAAGGCGATTGTTAGCTGCTCTGAGACTCCTTAGGGTAGGGAAAAGAACCCACTCTTCTTTTTAAATTCTAAAACATAGGTATATTTGAAGAAAAAACCCTGGATGTTTAAATGACAGTTTAAGGGTGTTTGCATATGATCTCCCCCCCCTCCCCCCACCCTGCATAGGCATCGTCTTCTGAAGACATGGGCCGGTGGATTGGGATCTTGTTGGCTGAGAGCGGCTCATCTGCAGATCCAGGGACTTTGCACTATGACTACATCGATGTGGATGTGACCGCAAGTGTTATCCAGGCCGCAAAGCAGACCTTCTGGTAGGTGAAGCTCAGGCAGTTAAGAGCCTTTTCAGGAACTCTGCAGTTTTCAGTTTTTGCTGTCAAAAGTAGCTTGTCGTCTCCTGCTCTTTACTAGACATTCCTCTGAAAACCTGTGAAATCTTGAGAGGCGGTGTAGCTGGAATTCCCAGCCAGCAGTGCTAATGGGCCTAGAATTGCCTGCATTAACACGAAGTAGTGAACGGAGGCAAACCGTATCCCCTTGCCCATTCATAAAGCACTGTTTTGTCGAACTCTTTCATTCTCTCACACTGGTTTTCAAATCGTGGCTGTCAACTCGTTGCCCCCTTAAATGTCTGAAACACCAGAATATCTGAGTTCCTTAAGAACCCTCAGTTGTATGCCATTTGGACCTGGAGACTTAATGGTTTTCAATTTCCCCAGTAGGTCTAAAATTTCATCTCTAGTCACCTCAGTTTGATTCAGTTCTTCAGACTTCCTTCCTGGAAATAGGGGCTGTGGCCTGGGTTCATGCCCCACACTTTCCATAGTGAACACAGAGGCAAAAAAGTCATTGAGCGTCTCTGTCCCCTCCCCATCTTGCTGTCCCCTTACTCCTTTGTCATCCAAAGGCCCGACTGGTCCTGGCCTTTACCTTTCTGCCTAGTAACCTAAAGTTTTCCTCCAGGGCCACACAACTACATTTCTCAATGTCATTGGTGCCAGTAGGCATCATATGACTGCTGACTCCTCCCTGCACTGTCTGTCAACCTACCTAGACAGCGCGTGATGTCTGCAACCTTTGCACCCGGCAGGCAAGTCACCATGCAGTTAAAACGCTGGCCGTAGACTCCAGTCTTTAGATCCCCAGTGATCAAATCACCCACTATCAGAAGCTCACCTCCACCCAGCGGTATCCTCAGCACCGCTCCCTCTAACTGGGGGAGTCTTGTGAGCAGCGGTCATTTCATAGAAAAAGAGGTGCAGGAGCTCATTAGCATAACTTATTTGCATATGCCACGCCCCCTGACATCACTGGAAGTGTGTCAGAAGGCAACACCCACCGCTCAGACTCCACTGGACTGTTTTGGATTGCTAGCTATTGGGGGGGGGGGAACGAGCAGATCTGTCCTCACAGAGGAGGGAGAGCTTGTACCTGAATAAAACTTGGTCTTAAAGGTGCCACTGAACTGTGTTTTTTTTTGGGAGGCTCTGCAACTTACCTAGCTGCTTCTTGCTCTGACTGAGGGCTGCTGGGAGCAGGGGGTGGGGCTTGTTGCATGTGCCCACCCCCTGGGCTCTTTACTGCCAGAGCTCCGCTCCTGCATGCTCCTGCAGGAAATGACCCCTGCTTGTGAGCAAAAATTCTTACTTTGTGAGCTACTGGCATTAAAGTTGTGAGCGAGCAATTTGGCTACTGCAGAAATTGGAGCCCTCCGTCCTGAGCGAAGACAAAACTGTGTGAGCCGGAGGCTAAAAAACTGTGAGCTAGCTCACACTGACTCAGCTTAGAGGGAACGCTGATCCTCAGTGTGAGAGGATAGTGATCTGTCACCCAAAGAAGGGTCCCGTTTTAAGGTTCCCTCCTCAGACTGAAGCCCTCTGACCTCAAGACTCTCACTGTCCCCAACAGCAGAAGAGCTGTCAACATAGGAGTGGGGCTGTTTTGGTGAGGCTCTCATGAGGCACTGAGACTCTCCCGCTTATTACGTATCCTCTCGCCGGGAAAATTCCCCCGCGCTCGCTCGAGTTTCATTTGCTTAGCCATTTGCCTCATTCTGCTATATGTAGGGATGTTTCCGCCCCTTGGTTATTCCCAGGGCTATTTTTGGGCAGGAACGCACAGGAACGGAGTTCCGGCTGGCTCCCGAGTTGGCCACGCCCAGCAGGAACTAATTAACATAATAGGCCACACCCAACAGCAGAAACTCATTAGGATTGGCTACATTAGGGGTGTGTGGCCTAACATGCAAAGGAGTTCCTGCTACAAAAAAAGCCCTGGGTTTTGACCACAAACAAGGTCAACAGAATAAGAAGCAAAAGATCGGTGTGGCTGGATGTCCACACTTCTGGTAACATGTGGGTGTGGCCTAATAAGCTAATGAGCTGTGCTGTCAGGGGTGTGGCCTATTATGCTAACGAGCTCCTGCTGGTCTTTTTCTACAAAAAAAGCCCTGGTTATTCCTAACAATAATCCTATGGATAGGGTACCAGTTTTGTAATCTAATAAAGGATAACGCGTCCTTGGAAACGTGTGTGTGGAGATTTACTTTAGGGGTGTGGCCTATTATGCTAACGAGCTCCTGCTGGTCTTTTTCTACAAAAAAAGCCCTGGTTATTCCTAACAATAATCCTATGGATAGGGTACCAGTTTTGTAATCTAATAAAGGATAACGCGTCCTTGGAAACGTGTGTGTGGAGATTTACTTTATAGTCACACAGTGGCCAGAAATACCAGTGCCATCAGGAGGTCCACCAGTGGGGCCAGGACATCATGAACATTTAATTTGCTTTACACTTTGATTTCAGAAAGTTAATTGTTTTGTTAAATCTAAACAGCGTGTTATAATGGTTAAGAGCAGCTGACATTAATCTGGAGAGCTGGGTTTGATTCACCATTCCTCCCCCACATGAGGCCAGCTGG
>NW_015162572.1:22270-22462 GCF_001447785.1 Gekko japonicus
ACTGCACGCTCACTCTGTGGTCGATTGTTCAGATTATTGCTGCGGGGCAACCACGGAGTGGGTGTTCAGGCGGCTTCTTTTTTAAAAAAATTGTCTTTTGCATATGCGCATAACTGCTTATTTGAAGCACCGTTTTGACAGCTGGAGGAGGCTGCCTCCCTCTCTGAACAACTCATCTTTTCAATTAACCCC
>NW_015162572.1:24623-30409 GCF_001447785.1 Gekko japonicus
TCGGGAAAAAACCCCGTTTTTTCCCCATTTTTTTCAGGGGGGGGAATGGAAATTTTTGGAAAAATTGAAAAAAATGCTACATTAGCATTTCTTTTGTCTTTTCTAGATTGAAAGTCATTCTGTTACTTTAGGAACATAAAATATGACTATGGACATTTTTACTTGGCATGAAATGATCACAACTAGCATATTAAGAATATAGTGTATCCAAACAGTTATTACAAACAGAATACCCACCCACATGCAAAAACAAAACTGAAACCTTATTATTTTCTTCTGACAATCGCACCTCCTAAAGGAAGAAATGCAACTTGTTCTTGCATTGGAGAGTTCAGTTTGTAACCTAGGACTTGCTTGTCCTCAGTTCACAGAAATTAGATCAATCTGATACCATATATATATATTTTAGAAATGATTTGGAAAATATTTGAACACCTTAAAATAGTTTATTCATCATGTTAAAATAAAACGTTCCATAATCAATTTCTTTTCTTTTTTCAATTTTTCCAATTTGGGGGAGGGGGGGGAAAGGTTCCAGAAAAAACCCCGTTCCCCCCCCCCCCCCGAATTTTTACGGTTTTTTTCTGGGCCTTCACATCTTTAGGATAGCTTGATCAGACCATCCCGACAGCATGAGAGCATGCTTGAGTGATCAGACAGGGGGACGTCCACCCGTGGCCTGCCTTATCCGGATAACATCGGACTTTCCCCGGTGTCTTTTAACTCCGCTTCTGTGGTGGAACAGCATGGGTCGCTGATGACTGCAGGACGCTTCCCAGATGTTGCTGTCTGATCAGTCCCTTTAGATCCGTCAGGCATTCGCATCTACGTTGGCTCTAAAGGAGCATGGGATCGCAGCCATAGAATCATAGCGCTGGAACGGGCCAGACAGGCCGTCTGGTCCAACCCCTGCTCAATGCAGGGTCAGCCTAGAGCAGGGGTGTTGAACTCATTTGTTATGAAGGCCGGATTTTACATAAATGAGACCTTGTTGGGCCGGGCCACGTGTGTCATAAAAGGTAATGCCAGGTAGCGGAGATATAAACTTTATAAAGGACACAAACACAAAGGCGGTTTTTTTACTTAAAATAATTACTTAAAATAAAATAAAATAAAAAATAAAATTGCATAAAACATTAGCACTCCTTGCAATATTTTGTTTATTTAACAGTGTCTGATCACTGACACCTCTTGCTCTGAATTATTGCCTCAAAATGTCTGTGCTGTTGCAATCCTGAGTATGCTGTTCAGGTGTGTATCTGTAAGCTGCAAACCTATGATGACACAGCAGCAGCAGAACTGGAAGAAGAAGCAGAAGACAGCCAGTTCCACTGTGGGCCTGATAGAAGCCCTCCGGGGGCCTGATCCAGCCCCCGGGCCGCATGTTTGAAACCTAGAGCATCCCTGATGAGTGTTCATCCAGCCACTGCTTTAAGACTTCCAGGGAGGGGGAGCTCCATGCCTCTCCTAAACCAACAGCCCCCCTGCTAGTCAGCTCCAAACTTCCTTTTTTGTCCGATCCACAAGGCGTCCCACCTTCTCAGATCAAACTTAGACTTTTTGTTCTCACCTGGACAGATGGGTGTGTCATTCACAGACCGCACAGAGAGGTACTTTAGATGATTAAAGAACCTGTTTCCGTGAGTGCTTCCCATTTCCTCCTTGCTGTTGCTCTCTTGAACCTGCAGCATGTGATCGGGACAGCCAGAGAGCTTTTCTTTTCCTTGTACTACCTGCCACAGCCAGCACTCATTTCCAGAAAGCACCTGTGTTCCTTCTGGAGTGATATCCTCTTTCAAGAGATAGAGGTTCCAGGTTTCCCAGGGTGGCCCAGAGAACACAGTGTGATTCCTTTTGGTAAGACCAGCCAAATGATGTAAACACAGTGCAGCTTTCAGCTTCCCCCGGAACATTTCATCAAGCTGGATGTAAAGAAAAAAAAGGGGGAAGGGAGAGAAAAAAAGATCCCGAGGCCGTACTCTTGTGGCCTCTGATCTGTGCCCCCCTCGCAGAATTAAGCAGACTTAGGGTGGGCCGGGCTAGGCCAATCTCATCAGATCGTGAGCTGTACGTGTGACTGAAACTTCAATCTGAAATACTGTGATGTGGCTTCTTTTCGTTCCTGTTGACGTAAAGTATTTTAGAAGGCGGTGGAGTGAATGCAAGGAAGAATTTGGGATGGGGAAATCGTGCATGCACCCTTTCGGCGCTTTCTTCCTTAACTAAGCATCGATTCTGGTTTCCCCCCCTGTTGTTTCAGCTTTATGAACAGACGGGTTGTCTCGACTAATCCGTATCGAGGAAATACGGCCAACGGCTACGCGTGCCCCAGCGGAATGGCACTTCATTATGACGATGTTCCTTGCATAAATGGATCAGTAAGAATTGATTTTTGTGTAGGTCAAATTGTTTATACACGTTGAGCTCCCGCAACCTAGGACACCCTTTAATCGAGTGCCCCTGAGCAGAGTCCTAGAGCATTGCTTTTGCATCTCCTGTGGGCACATTTCCTTACTGTATAATGCGTGTGAATATAATGTACTCTAGTGCTTTGGATTAGTTTGAGCCACAGAATTAATACAGCTCCCTTGGGAAAGTGAGAAGTTTGAGTCTGTGCAAAATGCATGACAGCTAAGTTGGAGGATTCTGCTAGGTCCTTTACCTGTCTGCCTTCATGCACTCTTGCCCTTGTTGCAAACTTCCCAGGAAGACCGTGGGGAAGGGGAGAGACCAAGGCGCTCTTATTGCTGCTGTACCTAAAACCTAATCCCCTCTTCAGAGGTGAATTCTGAGAGTTTTGTGCATCATCAGATAAAGTACGGAATTGCTTGTAAATAGGTTATAAATAATTGCTTTTATTCATATGTGATTTCTCTGTGAATCGCTGGAGCTTTAAAAAGTATTTTTCTTGAGAAAATAGAGGGGGGTATTTGTATTTGATGAAGATGCTTTATCTATCAATCTCCTTTATATCCAGCCCTCTTTCCAGTGAGTGTAAAGGGAGTGTGCATGGGGAAGCTTACGACTACTCCGTGTAAAGCTAAGAAAGTCTGAGTTCTTGAAGGCCACTTGGCTGAAAAGGGACTTGACCTTAGGTTTTATTTCAGATTGGCCTAGTTCGAGTCCAGCATTCTGTTCAATGTTCCTGAATATCAGGGCTCTTTTTGTAGAAAAAGCCCAGCAGGAACTCATTAGCATAATAGGCCACACCCAGGGGTCATTTTGGGGGGGACGCCATCCCCCCGGGTGAGGTGCGGGAGGGCGGGGCCTGGAGCTCCCTGCTGGTGCCCGCTGGAGGTCGCCGCCGGCTGTGGGGAGGACACACTTCCGGTGATGTCAGGGGGTGTGGCATATGCTAATGAGTTATGCTAATGAGTCCCCCTAGCTCTTTTTCTACGAAATGACCTATTAGCATATTAGGCCACACCCTGACAGCACCGCTCCTTAGCACATTAGGCAACAGCCCCATGTTACCAGAAGTGTGGCCATCCAGCCACACCATCCTTTTGCTTCTTATTCTGTTTACCTTGTTTGTTGTCAAAACCCTGGGCTTTTTTTGTAGCAGGAACTCCTTTGCATGTTAGGCCACACACCCCTAATGTAGCCAATCCTAATGAGTTTCTGCTATTGGGTGTGGTCTATTATGCTAATGAGTTCCTGCTGGGTGTGGCCAACTTGGGAGTGAGCATTCTCTGCAAATACGACAACAGACCTTCTCCTTTACCCAGGCACATTGTAAGAGAGAGATTCCAAACTCAGAGATTCCAGAATGAGGAAGGGCAATTTTGAAGTAGTTCTCAAAGACAGGGGAAATGTTCCAGAAATTAGTTCTCATTATGTTCAGTGCACAATGTCTGTAACTTCATGTGTTGAAACAAGAGCAGGTTATCATTTTGAATAAAACAAGGAGTTCGTGAAGGAGGGGGCGGTATATGCCGAGAGGGCTTCCTCACTGCTAACGTTCTAAAAAATTTATTTTTTTCCCTCCAATGCATGAACTCTGTGCTGACTTACTAAGTATGTGTGTTGCAGTGGGAACCGGAAGATGGCTTTCCTAACTCTCGTAGCAGAAGCACAGGAGAAGATGAGCTCTATGATAACATGGGCCTGTACGATAACTTGCCGTCTCCGAAAATCTTTGCACGCTGTCCGCCAGCAGACCGAAAAGCCAATAGGTTATCTACTGACAAACTGTCTTCTAACCATTATAAATACCCTCTCTCATCCAATCTGTCTTCTGCTCCGTCTCTCACTAATACCTCTGCTGTGGGGAGGGGATCGGTGCCCCAGGTACTGCAGTGCTTTCGTAATCAAACTTTCTTTGCATGTTGCTGTGTATGTCCACTGTCCGCTCACATCCTCGTGGCCACATTCTGTATTATTTTCTTGGACGATTAATGCTCAAATTTTAAAAAATGCGGGTTGTCCTCAGTCTTTCTTTAGTAGATTTGGAGTGGGAAAGACTTTAGGTAAAGGTAAAGGTCTCCCTTGCTCGAAAGCCAGTCAAATCCGACTCTAGGGTTGCGGTGCTCATCTCCGTTTCAAAGCCGAAGAGCCAGCACTGTCCGAAGACGTCTCCATGGTCATGTGTCCGGCATGACTAAACACCAAGACGCACGGAACGCTGTTACCTTCCCACCGAAGGGGTGCCTATTTATCTATTTGCAATTTCTCGCTTTCGAACTGCTAGGTTGGCAGGAGCTGGAACTAGAGACGGGAGCTCACTCCGTCATGCGGCCCACCCGGGTCTCGAACCGCTGAACTACTGACCTTCCACAGCCTGCAGTTCAGCGTCTCAACCACTTGAGCCACCGCAGCTCCGGGAAAGACTTTAGCAGAGTGTAAAATCTCTGGAACTGTCTCAGTAGCTGGCACTGACCTCCTAGCAACTGTTAGTGCTTAAATTGGAAGGTAGGAGGGTCATTAAGAACATATGGAGACCCCTGCTGGATCAGACCAGTGGTCCATCTAGTCCAGCAACCTGTCTCACACAATAGCCAACCAGTTCTTCTGGATGGTCAACAACAGGGCATAGAGGCTGAAGCTTTCCCCTGATGTTGCCTCCTGGCTCTGGGATTCAGAGGCTGAGTGCCTCTGAATGTGGAGGTTCCCCTCAGTTGCCATGGCTAGGAGCCTTTGATAGACTTCTCCTCCATGAATCAATCTAATCCCCTTTTAAAGCTGTTTATTCCTGTGGCCTTCGTTCCCTCCTCTGGCGGCGAATTCCACATTTTAATCACTCCCTGCATAAAGTAGTATCTCCTTTTGTCCTCTTGATCCTACTGCCCATCAGCTTCATTGGACGCCCTCGGGTTCTAGTGTTTTGGGAGAGGGAGAAAAAATTTCTCTCTGTCAACTGTCTCCAGCTCAGGTGTAATTTTATAAACCTCTATCATGTCCCCACCCTTAGTCGTCTCTTTTCTAAAAAGTCCCAGACTCTTCAGCCTTTCCTCAACGGGAAGGCGCTCCAGCCCCCTAGTCATCTCAGTTGCCCTCCTCTGTACTTTCCCCAGCTCTGTAGCGTCCTTTTGGAGATACGTTGACCAGAACTGTAGACGGTATTTATTGATTTATTTTTCATTTTTGTATCCCACCCTCCCCAGTGGGCTCAGGGCGGCTAACAAGGGCAAGGTCATTTGCCATGCCATAGGTAAAAACATATAAACCATAGTAAAACATCCAACACTAAAACCACAGAACTCAATCCATTACTAATATCCTAAATCCAAGATGGTAACACCGCAGTTCCAGATGGTACTCCCGTAGTATACGTGTCTAGTGGCAAC
>NW_015162572.1:30509-35197 GCF_001447785.1 Gekko japonicus
AAGGCCTGGCGGAAGAGCTCCGTCTTACAGGCCCTGCGGAACTGCACAAGGTCCCGCAGGGCCCGGATCTCCCCCGGGAGCTCTCTCAGCCCCACCAGGTAGGAGCCGCCACCAAAAAAGCCCTGGCCCTGGTCACAGCTAGTTTCACATCCTTGGGACCCGGGATGACCAACAAATTTTGGGTCCCCGGCCGTAGTGCTCTTGTGGGAACATGTGGGGCAAGGCGGTCCCTCAGTATTCCAAATGAGGCCACACCATAGATCTATACAGGAGCATGACAACATTGGCCGTTTTATTCTCAGTCTCTTCCGAGTGTTTATCCTTTCAGAAGCTCAAAATGGGCTGTGAGTTTCATACATTGCATTTCAGGTAAACATAGGAGGTGGTGAAGCCACCACGGGTCTCACGGGTTTGTGATGGCGAGTTTTGTCGGTCTGTGTCCTGCTTTTGTTTGTTCTGACCCACATCAGGTCCGCATTTGCCACCTTCAGCAATACCTTGGGTAAATGTGGCGTCGTCAGAGCATTCGGACCATCACCACCTCTTCAAAACGATCTCCCTTGTGGTGGCTTCATCAGCTCTTCGTGTTTGGGATATAGATATTAAATATGAACCAAAAGGCCCCGAACACAGTTTAAAATCTCTGGAACTGTCTCAGTAGCTGGCACTGACCTCCTAGCACCTGTTTATTTGAGGGAAGAACACCCACCCAAACACATCAGGCTGTTGTAGGTTGCAACTCTGCAACCTTCCATTGTGTTCTGTACAGTAAGCACTCTTCATTGGTGCATCTAGAATCTTGCAGCTGTGTTTCCATGTGTCTTCCAATTTGCTTTTTTCAAAGAACACAAGAAGAACCTGCTGGGTCAGACCAATAGTCCATCTAGTCCAGCATCCCGCGCCACACAGTGGCCAACAGGTGGATTGGGACAAAGACAAGCAACAAATGAGGGCCAAAGTTAACTGCTAGAAAAAAAGTCAGTGAACCAACATCCGGAAAACAGGGATGGAAATTTGAGGTTCCCCTCAGTTGCCATGGCTAGGAGCCTTTGATAGACTTCTCCTCCATGAATCAATCTAATCCCCTTTTAAAGCTGTTTATTCCTGTGGCCTTCGTTCCCTCCTCTGGCGGCGAATTCCACATTTTAATCACTCCCTGCATAAAGTAGTATCTCCTTTTGTCCTCTTGATCCTACTGCCCATCAGCTTCATTGGGTGTGGCCTGTTATGCTAATGAGCTCCTGCTGGGCGTGGCCAACTCAAGAGCCAGCCAGAACTCCATTCCTGTGCGTTCCTGCCCAAAAATAGCCCTGGTCAGACGAATATAAATGAATAATTTGTAAATTCCAAATTCCTTGGGTGTGTTTTCTCACCATTATTCCTAATGCGTTTTCCAGCCATTATTTTGAAATATTGTGTGGAATTTTGAATTTTCCCCTGAGGCCTGAGCAATCTGTGGGTCTCCCTTTTGCGTGCCCCATGTTAATCAGCTGTACGGACTTCGGTTCCCTCTGCATTGCTTGAAAGGAAGGACCGTTTTTCAGTTTGTGAGAAATGACCGGCTCTCAGTTGGGCAGTTCTAGAGGCTGTGGCCTAGTAAAAATAGGAAATTTTCGCCATCTGCTAAAAATTGCTAAATAAATATTTGATTTTTCTTACCAGTTTAAAGGAAAGAAGGCTCCTATGGCTGCAAATGGAATTGTGGGGAAAGGGAGGACTTTGAGCAGTCCACAAAAGAAATCAGAATTTGCTTCAAATGTGAGACGCAATACCTCTAGTAAGTGTACTCCAGCAATGGAAGGCCGTGCCTTTGGAAACTTTTTTTAAAAAATAGCTAGATTTGAGTCCAGTGGCACCTTGGAGAACCAAGATTTTGGGGGTATCAGCTCTCGAGAGGCAGATGTCTGTCAAAGGGAGCTTTGACTCTTAAAAGCTCATAACCCAAATATCTTGTTATTCCGTAAAGAGCTTCTGGACTCAGGGTGTGGTCACACGAGCAGGTTGCCGCGGCAGCATCTCAGCTTTAAGCTGAGTTTGGGATGCTTTGCGTCAATCACACACCGCCCCCTAAGCTGGCATCGCAGGACTGCAGGCCCGTGGTTGGTCGTTCACAATGCTAACGCAATGCAAATTTGGACCCACAGCTTGGTTGGCTGTTTTTTTCTGAAGTCCCACTGTGCATGCGCAAAAGCAGACAGGCGCACACATGCTCCTGACTGTGTTCTGTGGGGGTGCTGAAGCGCACCTTGGAGTGGGGTTGGGAAAAAACACCAAAGGATGCACCAGAAACAGAGTGGAACGATCACACCGCTCATGCATTTCCATGGGGCGCCTAGACGATCAGACACCCAGAAACCTGCCATGGAAGCGCTTTGCCGAGGTAGCCAGCGGCATTTGCTGGTGGCTATTTAATCCACATGGGAGTCGTTTCAGCGCGAGGTAGGGACGATTGGGGCACGGGAGCCAGATGTGCACTTTCGATAGCACCCATTTGGTCCGGAGGGGATGGGGGGCTACGTCGGGCCAAACTGCTTGTGTGATGGCACCCTCAAATCTAGCTGCTCTATCGCAGACCAACACAGCCACCCGCTGAAACAATTGTGCAAAAGCAGTGCTTTGTCCAACTGCGATGTGCAAAAAATATGTCAACAGCTCTGACCCTGAAAAGGTCTTCAGGCTAATGCCTCGTTTCAGAAGAGATTTAGTTTTTCTTTTTCATTTTGGAGGTACTATAATGACTGGTTTCCCTTCAGGATTGTTATTTCTGTTAATGTAACGGCATTATTATTTAAGCTTGGGTATTTCTTAGAAAGGATAGTTACGCTCTGCTACTTACTAACTGGCCGAATGCTTTGTAGTGGAGTCCTACGCAGAGGAGGGCCTGGCGTGATGTGGTCCATGGGGTCGGGAAGAGTCGGACTCGACTGTGCGACTGAACAACAACAACATGCAGAGTTAACGCCACTGAACCCAAGTGGCTGAGGGAGGAGTAACTGCATAGGACTGCACTGTTAAAAGCCCCCCGTAGTCCGCCTCTCCCGTGATCCTGATCTGTGGCCGTCCCCTCTCAAATGTGCTTTGATCTAAGCGTCCCCTCTCAACTGTGCTTTGATCTAAGAGTCCGTCTCCATGTGCAGGTGCTGATCAATACAAGTACGGCAAGAACCGCGTAGAAGCGGACGCGAAGCGGCTGCAGACCAAGGAGGAGGAGCTCTTGAGGAGAAAAGAAGCCTTGCGGAATCGCCTGGCGCAGCTCCGGAAAGAAAGGAAAGACCTCAGAGCGGCACTTGAAGTGAACACTGGTACGTTGGGCGTTTGGTTTCTTTCGGTGTCGGAAGGATGAAAATCCCAAGGGAGTGACGTCCAGTGTAGGGCTGCCAAGTGGGGGTGGGGGGCCGGTAAACCCCTGCTTTGGAGGCCTGATTTCCGCCGCCGTGGAATCGGGCCCCGGGGGAACCCCGCCCCCCCGAAGCGCAGCGTGGGTGCGTCACAGAAAGTGACGCAACCACGTAGAGCACGTTGGGGGTGTGGCCCCAATCGTTGGAGGGAAAACGCCCTCGGCGGCTCCCAGACCGAAGGAACACTCCCTCGCCGGTGAGTCAGAACAACTTGCCAACCCTAATCCAGCGGCTGGAAAAATGTTTTCATGTGTGAATTTATATTGAGAACAGTCAGGTTGTGAGAGGCAGCCCAAAACATGGAATTCCCAGCGCTTTGCGCAAGTCCGCACAAGGAGCTGAAAGCGGAGGTTACGGCCTGAGCGGCAGTTCCAGACACCTGGGATCCCTCCTCTCTGTTCAAAGGGGAGGAGAAGGGCACAGAAGAATTGAAAAGATAATGGTCCAGTCAGCTGCTGCCCGCATCCCTGAGCCATCCTATCAGTGCTTCCACGACTCTTCCTGATTCCTCCTCTGTGGCGGAGTTGGGCGGTTGCTTGTGCAGTGTTGCAGCAGCATTCTAAGAAAGAGGCAAGGACTGAGCCCTGTAAACCTCTGTTGTGCTGCAGAGCATCAGGGCTCTGCTATATTGAAGGCAAAAATAATACAGCCAAAATAAACTGGGGGAGGGGGTTGGTATTTTTTGCAGTTTTGTGTGTGTGTGCGTGCAACCGTGCCTGGAAGTCATGGCGACCTCTGGCAACTCCTACTGGGGCATGGAGGACGTTCAGAGAAGTGGATTGATAGCCTGCCTCTGCTTCCTGGCCCTGGTATTCTTTGGTTTTTTAAAAAATAACTGTATTTATGTAAAACATTGTATACCTACATTCCTAGCATGATGCTCTTGAGGCAGCTCCCATTAAAACTGTAAGGCCATACGGGTGGAACGAGCTCCCGGAAGAGATCAGGGCCCTGCGGGATCTTTTACAGTTCCGCAGGGCCTGCAAGACGGAGCTCTTCCGCCAGGCTTTCAACTAGGAGCCGCCCCACCACTGCCACCAAAATCTGTGGTAACGGGCTGGCCCCAGTTTGGAGATCGAGCCATACCTTCGTGTGATGCTGGAAGATCATTGAGTCTGAAATCTTGCTTATTACACTGTATAGCACATCATCTTAATTAATGAAGGAATGATTACTGCTAGCACTTTGATTATTCACTTGTTTTAAAATGTTTTAAATGTTTTATGTGGATTTTATGGTACCGTGTGCTGATTAATGTAAGCTGCCCTGAGTCTGTTCGCGGGGAGGCCG
>NW_015162572.1:35558-43125 GCF_001447785.1 Gekko japonicus
CTGGCTAAATGAGGGCTGGAAGCGGGGCGGCCAGAAGCAGGGGGTGGGGCTTCGTCATGTGCCCCGCCCCCCATACCTCACCCAGGGGAACTGCGATCCCCCGCGTTCCCCCCCCGAAATGACCTCTGGTTGCAGGTGTGATGGCATGTCTTCCAGGGAAAACCCACATGTGACCATGGGTAACTCTAGGAATTGCTGGTAACTCTATGGGAAGTAGGGCTGCCAAGTGGGGGCGGGGGGTGGGTAAACCCCCACTTTGGAGGCCCGATTTCCACCGCCACGGAACCCCGCCCCCTGAAACGCAGCGTGGGTGCGTCACAGGAAGTGACACAACCACGTAGAGCACGTTGGGGGCGTGGCCCCAATCGTTGGAGGGAAAACTCTCTCGGCAGCTCCCAGACCGAGGCAACACTCCCCCGCCGGTGAGTCAGAACGACTTGGCAACCCTAGTCCAGCGGTTGGAAAAATGTTTTCATGTGTGAATTCATATTGAGAACAGTCAGGTTGTGAGAGGGCCCGATTCAAATCGGGCCCCTATGCAGCCCGAAACATGGAATTCCCAGCGCATTGCGCAAGTCCGCACAAGGAGCTGAAAGCGGAGGTTACGGCCTGAGCGGCAGTTCCAGACACCTGGGATCCCTCCTCTCTGTTCAAAGGGGAGGAGAAGGGCACAGAAGAATTGAAAAGATAACGGTCCAGTCAGCTGCCGCCCGCATCCCTGAGCCATCCTATCAGTGCTTCCACGACCCTTCCTGATTCCTCCTCTGTGGCGGAGTTGGGCGGTTGCTTGTGCAGTGTTGCAGCAGCATTCTAAGAAAGAGGCAAGGACTGAGCCCTGTAAACCTCTGTTGTGCTGCAGAGCATCAGGGCTCTGCTATATTGAAGGCAAAAATAATACAGCCAAAATAAACTGGGGGAGGGGGTTGGTATTTTTTGCAGTTTTGTGTGTGTGTGCGTGCAACCGTGCCTGGAAGTCCTGGCGACCTCTGGCAACTCCTACTGGGGCATGGAGGACGTTCAGAGAAGTGGATTGATAGCCTGCCTCTGCTTCCTGGCCCTGGTATTCTTTGGTTTTTTAAAAAATAACTGTATTTATGTAAAACATTGTATACCTACATTCCTAGCATGATGCTCTTGAGGCAGCTCCCATTAAACCTGTAAGGCCATACGGGTGGAACGAGCTCCCGGAAGAGATCAGGGCCCTGCGGGATCTTTTACAGTTCCGCAGGGCCTGCAAGACGGAGCTCTTCCGCCAGGCTTTCAACTAGGAGCCGCCCCACCACTGCCACCAACATTTGTGGTAGCGGGCTGGCCCCAGTTTGGAGATCGAGCCATACCTTCGTGTGACGCCGGAAGATCATTGCGTCTGAAATCCTGCTCATTACACCATAGAGCACGCCATCTTAATTAACGAAGGAAATGATTACTGCTAGCACTCTGATTATTCACTTGTTTTAAGATGTTTTAAATGTTTTATGTGGATTTTGTGGTACCTCGTGCCGATTAACGTGAGCCGCCCTGAGCCTGTTCGCGGGGAGGGTGGGATATAAGTAGAATCAGGGCTCTTTTTGTAGCAGGAACTCATTTGCATGTTAAGCGACATACCCCTAATGTAGCCAATCCTCCAAGAGCTTACAGTAGCTCCTGTAAGAAGAGCTCTGTAAGCTCTTGGAGGATTGGCTACATTAGGGGTGTGTCGCCTAATATGCAAGGGGTTCCTGCTACAAAAAGAGCCCTGAAAAATAAATAAAGTTAAAACAAATAGATACACGAAAAAGAAAGTCCGACTCTAAAACACAGCAGGGGGAAATCCCTTACAAACCGTTTTTCAAACTCCAGAAATGAATCAGTAGAGTAAAAACATATAGTAGGAATGAGTGGACAGCAGAGCAAAACAGCACAGATGGAAATGTGCTGCCCCCCTACCCTTACACTACCCCTGGACGAAGGTCAAAGGACCTATTAGATGAACTCAGGGGCCTGTCATCCTAAAATCCATCCTGCCCCAACACAAAGTAGGGAGGGGATCATTAACAGCTCCCAAATACTAGGATAAAGAGGGGCCAACTACACCCTTGACTTGATTTAAGGAAGAAAAGTGGGGAATTAACACTAAACCTGACTGGGGGGGGGATTATTTAACTTGGCCAATCAGATGTCACTTTTTTCACAAGTTTACGATGGGAACTTGCAGCCGTACTGAATCTTTCGCCTTTTACTGGCCTTGGTATTCCTTGGAGGACTCCCATCCAAATACTTGCCAGGGTCGGCTCTGTTTGGCTTCCAAGATCTGACGAGATTGGGCTTGCCTGTTTTGCATTGGTGAGGCATAGATTTATTTTGCCTCTCAGGATGTAGGTAAAGGTTTCTCTTGCTCGAAAGCCAGTGGAATCCGGCTCTAGGGGGCGGTGCTCATCCCCGTTTCCAAGCCGAAGAGCCAGTGCTGTCCGAAGATGTTTTCATGGTCATGTGGCCGATATGACTAGATGCCGAGGCGCACGGAATACTGTTACCTTCCCACCGGCGCAGTACCTATTTATCTCCGTGCAGTTTCTTGCTTTTGAACTGCTAGGTTGGCAGGAGCTGGGGCCAGAGACAGGAGCTCACTCCGTCACGCAGCACTCGGGTCTCGAATTGCCTAGCTACCGACCTTCTGGTCTGCAGCTCAGTGTCCTAACCCTGCAGGAGATAATCACACTTGGAGAAATTGAACTAGCCATTAATGAAGACTGGTGTGGGGGAGACTTATCACAATACATGTGATAAGTGATTTACTAAAGTAATCTTAAGTGATTTACTAAAGTACCAAATTGAGATAGGGTCACCTGAAGCTACTGCCTACTGAGTCAGGCCCTGGTCTCTTAAGGCAAGTATTCTCTACTCTGACTGGAAGTAGTTCTCCAGGATCTCAGGTCAAGGGTTTTCACATCACCTACCCATCTTGTCAGATCCTTTTAACTGGAGATGCCGGGGACTGGACCTGGGACCTTCTGCATGTAAAGCAGACGCTCTACAGCTGAGTCACGGCCCCATCTCAGCCACAAGTTCGCAGTGACTCTTATGTTGTGCCAGTGTTGCAATTGTGAAATTATTTACTGTGGAAGAGGAAGCCCCACTGAAGTCAAGTAAAGGTCAAGGTCTCCCTTGCTCGAAAGCCAGTCGAATCCGACTCTAGGGTTGCGGTGCTCATCTCCGTTTCAAAGCCGAAGAGCCAGCGCTGTCCGAAGACGTTTCCGTGGTCATGTGGCCGGCATGACTAAACACCAAGGCGCACGGGACCCTGTTACCTTCCCACCGACGTGGTCCCTATTTATCTACTTGCCATTTCTTGCTTTCGTACTGCTAGGTTGGCAGGAGCTGGAACTAGAGATGGGAGCTCACTCCATCATGCAGCACCCAGGTCTCGAACTGCTGAACTACTGACCTTCCACAGCCTGCAGTTCAGCCTCTTAACCACTTGAGCCACCGCAGCTCCCAAACTGAAGTCAAACAGGGACGTAAAAGTTCACCCTGCCTTAAAAAGCACTTTCCCTTCTGGATTTCAGGCAAGAAAACCCTAATTATCCTTGAAGACAAATTAAAGAAGCTGGAAGAGGAGTGCAAGGTGAAGGAGTCTGAACGTGTCTCTCTGGAATTGGAGTTGACTGAGGTGAAAGAAAACCTGAAGAAGGCCTTGGCTGGAGGCATCACACTAGGGCTGGCAATAGAGCCCAAACCAGGAGCATCCAGCGCCCAGGTACTTGGATCCGTTCTGCTTTTGATATGGGGCGATTCTGCATCTGGCATTCGCTCCACATTTTCTCAACTGGGAGGGAAAAGTGCAGCTCAAAACCACATCCAAATACCTGGGGGCAACACCCGCGCGGACTGCGGAGTCACCCCTGAACGGCCATAAAACGGCCATAAGTCTATGCGGAAGGTACAATTAAATCCCACGATCAAAGAACTCGAAAGAGGTATGGAGTGTGAACGATACCATAAATCCGGATAGTCAAAGGGAGTGAAACCAGCATGCACTGCAGAGGGGAATTTCTGGTTCCAACGTGGGTTTGGTAAGACAACGGAGGGAAAAGCCAATGCAGAATCAGCCGTTGTTACCAAATACGTTGGGACGGGACACTCTTAGGCCCAGTCTGCATCTAGCGTTTGCTCCTCTGTCTTACCAAACCCAGGCTGGAACATAAATTCCCCTCTGCATCACAGGCCACTTTCACTTAGATGAATTGCCGAATTTTATGGCAGTGTCCAGACTGCAGGCCCCTCTCACTTCGCTTGATCTCTCGGTTTTATAGCAGCCGTCTGCATAGACTTATGGCCGCTTTATGGCCATTCAGGGGTGACTCTGCAATCAGTACAGCGTTGGCCCCGGGGTCTTTGAGTGTGGTTTTGAGCCGCATCTTTTTCTGTTCCAGCGTGGGCCCAGTCTGCAAATGCTCCGTGTGAACAGGGCCTGAGAACAGTAAATGCAGAGAATGCTTTCTTTTGTCCATCCTGAGTCTGCTGGCCATTGATTGACCTGAATTCTTGTATGTGGGAAGAGGAGGAAAGTCTCCCCCCACCCCCCCCACCCCGAGTACTTTTTTCTCACATGTACACCCAGCCCCAGTTGTCATCTTTTAAAATTAAATCTAAAACTCATCCGTGTATGAATGTTATGCACTTTGATGAATCTTCCCTCAGATTGTTCTGTGTTCTTAATTCAGTCTCCAGTGCTTAAACATCAGACACTGGAAAACTCGCCCATCTCCAGCTGTGACACGAGCGATACCGAATGTTCAGTGCCTGTGAACAGTGCGGTGGTTTTAAAAAGGCATTCCTCTTCGAGCACCTCCCCCGGCAGAGGCCACGTGCTTCAGAAGGCAAAGGTAAGGCCTGACGTTCTGCCTAGATTGAGGAGCCAGCACGGTCCCAGTGTGGTGTATTTTATTTATGAATAAGATCTTTACTTCACCTTTCTGCCCCCACAGGGCCAGCGAGGCGACTAACAAAGGAAAACATAAAAATTAAAAATGTCATCTTTAAAGCCAGTAAAACCGACACGCAAATGCATCATTAAGACAAATTAAAAGCAAAGCTTAAAATAAGTACCAAAGATTGAAAACAATAGTTAAAACATTGGGGGGGGGGGATCCTAGTGGTTAGAGCAGCACGGTCCCGACAATGCGGCCTCCACTCAGGCAACGGACCTAGTGTGGATTCTGGATTCTCCCAATGTGTAATGACTCCCACTCACCGGGCTGGGCACATGCTTGACTTGATCTTCGCGGCGGGGGTTACAGTGGACCGGATCACTACCTTGGCAGTGCCATGGTCGGACCACCTTGGCCTGAGGGCCCGTCTGAATGTCTCATCCCAACTCTGTGTGGGCGGCGAGCATATTTTAGCTTGCCCACGGAGCCAAATGGACCCTACGCAGCTTCAGATGGCTCTACAGAATCCGATGCCCCCTGGCGGTTTGTTAGATGAGCTTGTAGAGGATTGGCATAGCCGACTCTCCGCAGCCACCAACGAGATTGCTCCCCGACGCCCTCTGCACCCTCGCTCCAAGCTCGCACCTTGGTACACCCAAGAGTTGCGGCTGATGACGCGAAGGCTGAGACAGCTAAAGAGACAGTGGCGCTGTGCCCGCGACGAAGCCACAAGGACATCCGATAGGACGTTTAGGAGATCCTATGAGACAGCAGTTAAAGCTGCGAAGAAAGAGTACTACACAGCTTCGATTGCGTCTGCAAGCTCATGCCCAGCACAATTGTTTAGAACGATTCGGTCCACGACGACACTGCCACAAGGCAGGTCCAACGCTAGGGACATTGGCTGTGAGGCTTTTGCAAGCTATTTCACGGACAGTCTTGTCCCTCCACCATGACCTCCCTGCCACAGTTGAGACAGTGAGTGAACTCAGGGCTCCATTGCACATCTTCTAGTCAGGTTATGGATCATTTCAGTCAGGGCTTTTTTTGTAGAAAAATCCCAGCAGGAACTCATTAGCATAATAGGCCACACCCAACAACAGAAACCCATTAGCATAATAGGCCACACCCATGAGAGCATGGCTCATTAGCCGATTAGGCCGCACCCCCATGTTACCAGAAGTATAGTCATCCAGCCACACCCACCTTTTGCTTCTTATTCTGTTTACCTTGTTTGTTGTCAACACCTAAGGCCTTTTTTTGTAGCAGGGACCAGTGTTCCCTCTAAGCTGAGTTTGTGTGAGCTAGCTCACAGTTTTTTAGCCTCCGGCTCACACATTTTTGTCCTCGCTCAGGAAGGATGGCTCCAGAGGAAACTGATTTATGCAGTAGCCAAATGCCTCGCTCACAACTTTAATGCCAGCAGCTCACAAAGTAGAATTTTTGCTCACAAGACTCCACAGCTTAGAGGGAACGTTGGCAGGGACTCCTTTGCATGTTAAGCCACACGCCCCTACTGTAGCCAATCCTAATGAGTTTCTGCTGTTAGGTGTGGCCCATTATGCTAATGAGTCCTGCTGGGCGTGGCCAACTTGGGAGCCAGCGGGAACTCCGTTCCTGTGCGTTCCTGCCCAAAAATAGCCCTGATCGTAGAATGAAGGAGGTCCTTCCTGTTCTGCACCATATTGTCTGTCCCATTGTGCTGGTCACGGTGGGTTCTGAGGTGCCCTAGGGGAGATTATCAGCAATTCCCTCTTGGAGGGTCTGTTCCCTGGAACACGTAAGGAGGCTGTGGTTCATCCCTTCTTGAAAAAAAACATCTCTGGATCCAGCCAAATTGGCCAACTTTGGGCCGGTTTCCAACTTGCCCTATTTGAGCAAGTTAACCGAGAGGGCCGTGGTCGTCCAGCTACAGAGCTTTTTGGATGACACTTCCACTTTAGAGCCTTTCCAGTCCGGTTTTCGCCCAGAACATGGGACGGAGACAGCACTGGCCGCCCTCACAGACAACCTCCAGAGGCATCTGGATTGAGGCAGGTCGGCAGTGCTGTGGTTGTTAGACCTGTCAGCAGCGTTTGACACCATCAGCCATCAGCTACTGATCTACCATCTCGCCGACTCTGGAGTTCAGGGGCTTGCCTTGCAATGGCTTGCATCCTTCCTTAGAGATGTGAAGGCCCGGAAAAAAACCGGAAAAATTTGGGTGGGGAAACGTTTTTTCCACGTTTTTTTCCTGAAGCCTTTTTTGTTTTTTTCCAAAAAATTGGAAAAATTGAAAAAAGAAAAGAAAAAAATTGATTATGGAACATTTTATTTTAACATGATGAATAAAATATTTTAAGACAAGGTGTTCAAATATTTTCCAAATCATTTCTAATATATATATATGGTATCAGATTGATCTAATTTCTGGGCACTGAGGGCAAGCAAGTCCTAGGTTACAAACTGAACTCTCCAATGCAAGAACAAGATGCATTTCTTCCTTTAGGAGGTGCGATTGTCAGAAGAAAATAATAAGGTTTCAGTTTTGTTTTTGCATGTGGGTGGTTATTCTGTTTGTAATAACTGTTTGGATACACTATATTCTTAATATGCTAGTTGTGATCATTTCATGCCAAGTAAAAATGTCCATAGTCATATTTTATGTTCCTAAAGTA
>NW_015162572.1:46531-57950 GCF_001447785.1 Gekko japonicus
TTAGTCACATGGCCTCAAGATCCAAACGTGCCAAGACTTCTTAAGGGAGACACTCCACCTTGTGTCGGCATGACTTCCCATTGCATGAAATGTACAGCTGAGGGAGGCTAGTGAAGTTATGTGCCCAGCCAGGTCCGTGAGCCGTACCAGCATTCTCTGGCCCTGGTCACACGGAGCATTGGCCGCGCTGAAGGCACGATTCTCCCACGGAGTTTTCCAGCATGATCATACCGGAACATCTGGGAGGTGTAGCGCTCCTGTGGCGAACCTGTGGCGTCTCGCCGAAGGTGCGCATTTAAAAAGTACCTGGGACGACCTACTGGCAAATGGTTTGCCACGGGCTGCATGCGGATTCCCCCGGCGTGATCGCGCCTGCGCGCAGCTTTCTTTCCCGTCGTCCTGTTTGCTGCGGTGGCAAAGGAGGAAGCTGCCGTCGCGTCTGAACGCATAATCGCGGATCAAACTGCGACGGCGCAAATAGCCATGCCTCCCCCCACCCACCCCCAGCGTTATCCGGCCCATGTGACCGGGGCCTCTGTTGATAGAAACTACTGTGTGCAATGTTCCCTCTAAGCTGTGGAGTCTTGTGAGCAAAAATTCTACTTTTTGAGTTACTGGCATTAAAGTTGTGAGCAAGCGATTTGGCTAGTGCATAAATTAGTTTGCTCTGGAGCCATTCTTCCTGGGCTAAGGCAAAAATGTGTGAGCTGGAGGCTAAAAAACTGTGAGCTAACTCACACTAACTCAGCTTAGAGGGAACACTGACTGTGTATACGCTGTGCATGAGAGAGGTCTCTCAAGAAAGAAAAAAGTGAGCTAGCTTTGCTTTTAACTTTGGCGTCCGGAATCTGACTGGGCAAGCTGTCCATTGGTCGAGGGGCACCTCCTACTGTCCAGCTGTTTCTGATCTTCTGTCTGAGGAGGAGATGCACACAGATCTCTCTGGCCCCGGGGAGTTGGAGGGGGCAGCTGTGTCCCCAGAGCAGCTTTCAAACAGCCCTAGTCACACATCATCTGTAGCAACGTGGTTGCTGTGTTAATTCCCACAGGAAGTAATCGGATAAGAATGCTTCATAAAGGGAGCTCATTCCCCCCCTCCCGGAGGGCATATGGGGATGGGAAAATGCCAACTTTTTCCTAATCCTAATCAAAACTTTTTATTTCCTCCGTTCACTACTTGGGTTTTACGGGAGGTTGGCAAGGGCCGACCAATGGGAATGTGAGGAAATCTCGGATAAATCCCATACATTCAATGCGAGGAAGTTTTATGCAAAAGTTATTTTTGTTTTGGCAAAATATTTTAAACTAATTTATTTGTATAGTTCATTTAATGTTTTAATTTATGTATGTACATATTTATAATGTATGCTGGTCCCCCCTCTCCCCCCCACGTTTAGTGAGAAACCAAAAGGATCACACATTATGAAACTAATCTAATAGACTAGCGGATTGGAAGACGTTCTCCTGAGATACGCAGCTTCAAGTTTTCCTTCGCGAAAACTATGTTGAGCAGAGAGAAGGGTGCGTTTGAAGCTGCAGCTGCTGCATCATCCCGTGCGCGACTGGCAAGTTTCACGAAACGGAGAGGGAAGTCAGCCCTCCATGTAGATGGCGTGGGGGTCTGTGTTGCTGTTACCCTGATTACTTGTGTGACTTTGTCGCGAACCTCTTTGTCACTGCGTTGCAACACATTTATCTGTGGGAGGATTAATTACAAGACTTGCCAAAAGCAGGCATAGCAACAAAACACCTACATCCCACCTGCCCTCTTTTTCCTTGTGGAACACTGAATTGTGGTGCCGTAAATCAGTTTTCCCAGAGCAATTTGAGCTCTCCGTGCCTGTGCTAAATGCGGACTACAGAGTTGGGCATGGCTATAGAGATTTTGAAAAAACAGCGAAGTGCAGATAACATTGAACAATGTGAAAGCCACCACCCACCCCCTTTTAAGGAGGCAGTTCAAGGTACATTGGCGTGCGAATATCTAGCCCCCGATCCCGTAGATAACCTTTCAGAAGCCTCCTTGGAGAATGGCTTCATTGACTTAGCACAAGGGGAAGGATTCGCATAATCACGGGATCCTAGCACAAACTTTATGTAGATTTTTTTTAAAAAATACAGCAGTTGCCCACATAGCAGAGGCAAGAAGAGGATGAGGTTCTGCTGAGCCTTCATTCCCAATTACGGGGATGAGCCAGGCAATGTTCCCTCTAAGCTGTGGAGTCTTGTGAGCAAAAATTGTACTTTGGTTAAGTGTGCAGACTCTAATCTGGGAGAACTGGGTTTGATTCCCCACTCCTCCACTAGCACCTGCTGATGTGACCTTGGGTCAGTCACAAGCTCTGGCACAGCTGTCCTTGAAAAAGAGCAGTTTGTGTCAGAGCTCTCTCAGCCCCTCCACTGACGGTACCCCCAGACTATAATCTGGGAGAACCGAGTTTGATTCCCCACTCCTCCACTAGCACCTGCTGATGTGACCTTGGGTCAGTCACAAGCTCTGGCACAGCTGTCCTTGAAAAAGAGCAGTTTGTGTCAGAGTTCTCTCAGCCCCACCCACCTCACAGGGTGTCTGTTGTGGGGAGGGGAAGGGGAAGGAGTTTGTAAGCCGCTCTGTGACTCTCTTCTTCTTCTCTTCTACTGGCACTGAAGTTGTGAGAGTGGGCTACTGCATAAATTCGTTTGCTCTGGAGCCATCCTTCCTGAGCCAAGACAAAAATGTGTGAGCCGGAGGCTAAAGAACTGTGAGCTAGCTCACACTCACTCAGCTTAGAGGGAACCCTGGAGCCAGGGGCAGAGAACGGGTCAAGAGAAATCCAAGAGGCAGAGTTGGGAAGCGGGGAAAAGACAATGCACGGCTTGGGAGGATAGTGACTCCCAAGACCTGGGCTCCGGGGAACCAGCAAGGTTTGACCAAGCATCCGTTACCCCGTTCCTTTGGGTTTCTAGGCCTCATCTGCCTTCCCAGATTTTGCTGAGTTCTCTGAGCCCTGAGCCTTCCTAAACCAGGGCAGGGGATAACAGTGATGTGCTGTGCTTTCCCCCACTTCCTTACCTTCCACCAGGGCTCTTTTTGTTGAAAAAGCCCATCAGGAACTCATTAGCATAATAGGCCACACCCAACAGCAGAAACTCATTAGCCTATTAGGCCACACCCTGACCGCACAGCTCATTCGCATATTAGGCCACACACCCATGTTACCAGAAGTGTGCTCATCCAGCCACGCCCACCTTTTGCTTGTTACTCTGTTGACCTTGTTTGTGGTCCAAACCCAGGGCTCTTTTTGTAGCAGGAACTCCTTTGCATGTTAGGCCACACACCCCTACTGTAGCCAGTCG
The DNA here is from genome assembly GCF_001447785.1 of Gekko japonicus. Lineage (NCBI taxonomy): Eukaryota > Metazoa > Chordata > Lepidosauria > Squamata > Gekkonidae > Gekko > Gekko japonicus. The sequence continues at coordinate 49,868 of NW_015162572.1, forward strand.
TAATGAGTTTCTGCTGTTGGGTGTGGCCTATTATGCTAATGAGTTCCTGCTGGGCGTGGCCACCTCGGGAGCCAGCCGGAACTCCGTTCCTGTGCGTTCCTGCCCCAAAATAGCCCTGCCATCCATCACTCCAGCCACATCATGGGGCAACGTCAGGACAGTTTCTCTTTGTGTGGGAGAGAGTCTGGCGGAACAGAGCAGTGTTGGTGTCAACGTCCCTCTCTTTTTCCTGCCCATCGCATCTTTCTCAGGCCTTCGGCCCAGCCAGGACTCCGTTCCTGTGTGTTCCTGCCCAAAAATAGCCCTGCTATCACTCCAGCCACATTATGGGGCAACGTCAGGACAGTTTCACTTTGTGTGGGAGAGAGTCTGGTGGAACAGAGCAGTGTTGGTGTAAAAGTCCCTCTCTTTTGCCCATCGCATCTTTCTCAGGCCTTCGGCAAGCTTCCGGTAAAAAGCAAGGAGGGTTTTTTATGAAATATTTTGTAGGCTGCCATGGCAGTAACACTCTCAGCGACTTTTAAACTGCTTTATATACATCAGTTGTGTATGTTTGTGAGACACTTTTACAGATCTGAGTATCCAGAATAAAAATAATCGATTTTTTTACTTTTTAAAAACATTTTTATAGAGGTGCTCGATATCATTGAGGGTACTGTTTAGATATCAAGTTATAATTTGGGGAACCAAGTGGGTGTTTTTGGTCGGGTTTTTTTTAAAGACACCTGCAATGTATTAAGAATTTTGTATCAGTCTTCCACTATTACTGAACCTATCAATGAATCTGCCGTTAAGTAATACTCTCATATTGTTGTAACTATTTTCTTACTGTATTTTCAAAACAAATTTGTATTTAAAACTGTCCATGAAAAAGGAATACAAAACCAAGAGAGCCCTGTTGTTTTACTTTATGATGTTTTAATGTTTTTTCACTGGTGGTTTATTTTTCATTTTACGACTTCTGTATTTCTCAGTGTAATGGCTGCTGTCCAAAAGAAAATGCTGGATTAGATTAATTTTTTGGCCAAATCCAGCACTTCTTACATTCTTAGAAAGGCATTCATGACTTTTTTTTAAAAAAAAAATCCCACAAGATACATGATTAACTTTTCACCTTCCTACTCCAGAAAGTCCTGAAGATAGTGAAATATGACTGGCACCTGGTTGGTGTAACGTTAATTCACATTATTAATAAAGATAACCTGTAAAAACATGGACTTTGCTTTGTATTATTTGCTGTTGAGATCTGTATGGGCATTTCTCATGTCACCTTCAAACATTTCTTTGTCCAAAGGTCTTTTTATGTGGCTCAATTACATGTCCCCTTCTCTCCCACGCCCCCCCCCCCTCCCAATTTATTTTCATTCACACTCCAGATTTCTCCCCTACGGAGATCCCTAGTGGCTAACAACATACTCTCCTCCATGGTATCTTCACAACAGCCCTGCGAGGATAAAGTTAGGCTAAGTAGTGTGTGATTGGTCCAAGGTCACTGTGACAGACAGAAGGCTGTCCTATCCCTGAAGGGGGAAACAGCCCCTCAGCTGAGCCTATGAGAGTGCTGCTCCAGCATCCAATCACCTACCAGAGGAGGGGTTGGGGAGAAGCACAGCAAGTGGGGAGCTCCGCTTTGCCTGGGGAGACTGCAGGGGTAGCTTTGGGTCTTCCTCGGTAAAAGAGCAGGTCGCTTGAAGGGTAGCACTGCCTGGTCGTATGGCAGAATGGATTAGCTCTGCCTCTAGCGGCTCGTCCGTGGAAACCTGTTTGTACCTGAAAACACTGAAAGAAAAGTTAAACCCTACTCTGAAGCCATAACTCACTTGAATTTATGAGCCAGGTTTCTCTTCTGACTGTCTGGAGACCTGTGGTGCTGATCTGTTCCTTGAAGGTAAAGGTTCCCTTGCTCGAAAGCCAGTCGAATCCGACTCTAGGGTTGCGGTGCTCATCTCCGTTTCAAAGCCGAAGAGCCACCGCTGTCCGAAGACGTTTCCGTGGTCATGTGGCCGGCATGACTAGACACCAAGGCGCACGGAACGCTGTTGCCTTCCCACCAAAGTGGTACCTATTTATCTACTTGCAATTTCTTGCTTTCTAACTGCTAGGTTGGCAGGAGCTAGAACTAGAGACAGGAGCTCACCCCCGTCTTGCGGCACCCGGGTCTTGAAACTGTATATATCATGGGTTGGTTAGCCCATTAGCAAACCACAAAAGTTCCTGGTAGGTTGCTGACTGGATGGCCACGTAAATAAATATATATTTAAAATTGACATGCAGTGCCTGCCTTAGTGATCCTTCTGTTCTTAAGAGCATAATAAGAGCCCTGCCAGATCAGACCAGGGAGGGCCCATCCAGTCCAGCATCCCGTCTCACACAGGGGCCAAGTTCTGCCACCACCGCAAAAGACCTCACTTTGAATAAAGCTTACACTTTGAATAAAACTTTGCCAGTTTTAAAGGTGCCACTGGACTCAAAACGTTGTTCTTTGTGACTGACAGCCTCAACGGTGTTTTTGTGGCTGGCTCTGCCTCCTACGGCGGCCATTTTGCGGCAGCCATTTTGCGGCTGCGCCCACCATGCTTTGTCAGAATTCCAGAAGTGCCTACAGGCTCAAAAAGGTTGGGGACCCCTGGAACAGCAGGACAAGGGTAGGACCCGCCCTACTAGCAAGAGAGCTACATGCAAAGTGGGACTTTAGAGGGCCAACTTGTCCCAACCAGCGCCCTATTCTCTTCTAAAAGAAAGTTTCAGATAAACCAGTTGAGTGCCAAACAGTTTTTATTGAAAGAAATGTTGTGGTACAGTCTCTCAGAACAGATGCAGTCCTTTGGATACAGTAGTTGACCCGCTACATATTTTGAAGCAGAAGAGTATTATTAGGCTGCATTGCACAGCTTAAAAATATTTCATTACCAAATCTGCAGCAAGTTCTACTTTCAAGAGTCTTGGCTATACAAAGTGAACTACTGATTGTGCAATTGAACCATAATTAAAGTGTTAACATAAAAGTATTTTGAAACTGGCTTCTTTTTTTCTCAAAACCAGAACACATCACTACAAAAACTGCCATTTCATCTGTTACATATATACAAAAATATACAGACTCCTTCACCCCCCCCCTTAACAATAAGGAATTTATTTCATATTCCCTTGTATACAAAGAAACTTGGATAATTATCTAAAATACGAATAGGAAAATGTGACAGGTATTCTCACATCAAAGCTAGGTGAAGGCTAAAGCGAAAGATGGAAAATCGTTGCCAGGATCGCTAACCACAATCGTTTACGCACACTGGATGTTTTCAGAATTCTAGTCCCAAACAGGTATTGAGAAATTACTCATTGGGCTCCTAAAAGTGCAGGGATTTCAGAAGGTTAATTACACTTTTGTGGCCTATGTAAATTTTCATTGGCTCCAACTTCCATGCAAGAGCTGAAAATCTAAAATTAGAAGGGTGTTGTTACTGAATTGCAGTGTTCAGAAGCTCTGGTGTTTTGTGTTTTAAAAGGAAATACAGGTTCTGCCATGAATGGCACATTCATGGTTGCAGCAGGTACATCGGGATTTGCTCTGGGGAAGAGACCAAATAAGTCATGAAGGCCAGAAGGCCGTCATAGGGTTACCAAGTCCATTTCTCTTTGCAGCGGGGGGCTCCCGGACGGCCCCTCAGATGGCTGTGGCCCCGCCCCCAGTGTGCCCGGCATCATCACGTCACATCCGGCTGACGTGCACGCCAGGGTGGGGTTCCCCCCAGGGCCTGATTCCGCGGCAGCGGAAATCGGGCCTCCAAAGCGGGGGATTATCCGCCCCCTGGGGGGACTTGGCAGCCCTAGGCCGTCAGGAACGCAGGGTTTTTTAAAAACCAACCCTGTTCAAAGATATGAACAAGGATTGAGAGGTTCAGAAGAAGTGGAAATGGTCAGCAAGGGGAGGGTGAATGTGAGGAAAGCTCAGATCCATCCCCCAGTTCCCAAAGGGGTTACGTGGGAGTCGGGTGGGCCCAAGGCCAAACAAAGTCAGAGCAGGCCCTGGTCAGCCACGATTAATGTGACCGTCAGCAAATGAGGGGGAAAGCAAACCTTTACTCATCTCAGAGAGTATCAAACACGGGCTATTTAACTGGCAAGAAGTGCTTTCATCCCAGGAAAGTGCGGTTGGAAAAAAGAAAGAAAAAGGACACATGGGACCTGGCAGATGGCGAATGAACCAATCGTTTCTGAGCTTCACACAGCCAGTTGTGGCTGGCTGACCCAGGTTTTTGGCCTGACTCAGCCGTGTAGGACCGGCAGATTTCATCCTGGACTCAGCAGAAAGCTCTAAAACAGGCATTATTTGCTCAAGGCAGTTGGCAGCCATTTCAATCAAGCATCCGCTGGGGCTGAAGAACTCCCTGTTGTCTGCTCCCAAACAGATAACCCCTCCCAGCACTACAGTTCTGAACTAGCACCTCTATCCCACAACTGCAGCTTTAAATTCTGGGCTTTTCCGCATGCTCATTTTCCTTGCTTGTGTGTTCCTGTTGCTTCCGGGGTTGGGGTGGGGGGGATGTCCTGTTCCAAATGTATTTTGCTTCCTCTAGTGGTTGATTTGATATTACGCCACTTTATGTCTTGCGCAAAAATCTGCACTTTGGGCTTTTCGGCATTCTCATTTGCCTGTAAATTCCTGCTTCTTCAGGCTTCCCCCCTACTCCCTCTAGTGGTCCGTTCAGTATTACACTGGGTTATGTCTACTGTAAAATCCTGCAGTTTAAATCTACAGGGAGATATGCTGGGCATAAACTGGTGAAATATTGAATCAACCACTAGAGGGAGCAAAACACATGCAGAACAGAGGGGGGGGGAAACCAAAGGAAAAGGGAACTTAGCAAGCAAGGGAAATGAGAATGTGGAGCACGTGGCAGGAAAGATTAATGGAGGGACCAGTCAGACTTCCGAACCTCCATGAGTGTCCCAAGTTAGTTCCCTAATAACATAATGGAAGACTATTTCCAGCTTGGGGTGGTGCTGTTACAGTCTTCTCCATTCCAGTCTGCACTTTGGCCATCGAACATTTCTTATGGCCTATGTCGATAAGCTCATTAGAAAGCCTGTGACTGTATATCAGGAGAGAGCTGACTGCAAGACTGGGGGACCGTTACAAGACTGGGTCTGAGCTATTCTGTTCATTCCTGGCAAGAAAGAACTGGAGTCTGGTGATGATGGGTCTTCCCCACCATCTCCTTCAGAAGTCTGAATGTTTCATCGTTGGCACTGGACACCGGACAAAATAGCTAAATGTTACTCGGGTTACTCTCCGCAATGTTGGAAATGCAAGGCTAATACAGGGTCTTTTTACCATATGTGGTGGACCTGTAATAAAGTACAGGGATATTGGAAAATGGTCTGGACACTAATTCAAGAAATACTGGAGAAGAACTTAGCGTTAAAACCAGAATTATATCTATTAAACATGGTACCTAAGGAGTATAGTCAGCAGGACAGATGTTTGATGGTATATATAATAACTGCTGCACGATTATTATTGGCCCAAAAGTGGAAATCGGACACGATACCGACAAGGAAGAGTTTGTGATGAAAGTGCTGGATTTGGCACAGATGGATAACCTGAGCCTGATGTTGCAAAACAAATCAGAAAAAGTATTTAATAAAAGATGGGCTAGGGTATATGAATGGATGGAAAGGTGAAATGTATAATACTCTTTAATATGTGTTAACAATGGCTTGAAAAGCAAACTATGTTAAATCAAATGTAACATTGGTGAAAAACATTAATGGAATGTACATATGTAAAAATCAATTAAAATTTTATTTAAAAAAAAGAAGTCTGTCCTCTTGTGTTTTATGGCCCGTGGGCTGCTGCACCCAGCCATAGAGAGAGATGGCATTAGGTGTCCCCAGACGCCATTGAAAACCCAGACTGTAGCTGTTATGCACGAAATGTCACCATTGTTTTTAAAGGAATCGTTATGCCTTCAAACTGTTTCTGGGCCAGAGCCTTCAGGACTGGGTGGGAAGGCCGAGCGCCGAAGAAGAGAGGCTTTCGAATGATGGTGCTGGAGAAGACTCTTGAGAGTCCCTTGGACTGCAAGGAGATCAAATCAGTCGATCCTAAAAGAAATCAACCCTGACTGTAATGATATGAGACAGTTAGCGCAAATTACAGTTTATCTGGAAATTCTATGGACTTGATATGCTGTACATTATAAGTAACATATTTGATATTATCAGTGTTTTCCACCGTATTAGTGATGTATGCATGCTATTTTTTTATGTATGCTTCATTTATCTTGCAATAAAAAACTTAATAAATTGTAAAAAGAAAGAAAGAAAGAAATCAACCCTGACTGTTCCCTGGAAGGCCAGATGCTGAAGCTGAAATATTCTGGCCCCCAAATGAGAAGGGAGCACTCCCTGGAGAAGACCCTGATGCTGGGAAAGATTGAAGGTCAAAGAAGACGGGGACGGCAAAGGATGAGATGGTTAGACGGTGTTATCGATGCAACGAACATGAAATTGAGCCAACTCCAGAGGATGGCGGAAGACAGGAGGGCCTGGCGTGATGAGGTCCGTGGGGTCGTGAAGAGTCGGACTCGACTGTGCGACTCAACAACAACAATAACATAAGCTGAAAAGTGATGAAGGCTAGCAACGGCTCCAACACTGCAAGGGGAAGTTCCAGTCCCCAGCTGATGAAAGTTTTGTTTGCCTGAGGCACGGCTGGCTTCTCTCAAGCACGAACTAATGATGTGCTGGCAAAATGGCTTCCGCAAAGGGTCAGGCACCTGTTGTCTGGTCTGCACAGGACCCAACACAGAAGAGAGGGCTTCACATGGGGCGGGGAGTAAAGAGCAAGCCATGCTGGAAGGCACACTTTGCGGGCTGGATCGTCTGGCCCGTCAAATAATCTCTTCGCAACGTTTTCCAAGACAGGCAAAGCCAGCCTGACGCTAGTCTGTTCTCACCCCTAATCCGTTTGGACACAGAATTTGAAATATTTATCTTATTCCTCTCGCATCATTGTGCTTTGAGGCTCCAAAGGCTCAGGGTGGGGAGCAGATTTAGCCAAACTAAACTACGTACACTCAAACACACCCACTCTACTCCCCTCACGTCGGCCCAAAGAGCACACACGTGCAGTGGATGCCGGCCAGCAAAAGCCAGGCGTGCCCTATTGGATCAACGGAACAAAAGTACACAAGAAGACGTTGGCCACACCTACGTTTCGCTGGCTTGCCCTCCATCTTAAATGTGCTCCGGACAGGTTTCTGGCAGAGCTCCGGGAAGAAGAAATTCCTGAAGCATGAATCGACTCCCCAGGCCTGTCTGATGGGCCTTCACATCCATATGTGGTACACAGATGGACTCTCTAACGGGGCCTAATCAGATGGCCTTAGGGACCGCAAAGGCATAAGGACGCCTCCAATTCACAGAGAGGGTTTTGTACGTCTCGGCTGACATTAGCATACTGAAGAAACACCCAACCCCTCACCCCATATTAGGATGGCCAGGTCCTCGAGGCCACAAGTGGGACATGGGGGGGGGGGATAGGGCCAGTTCCAGGTTGGGAAACTCCTGAACGGGGTGGGGGGGGGGGGTTGAGTCTGGGGAGGACAGGAACCTCAATGGGGCATAATGCCCCTAGAGTCTGCCCTTCGAAGCATCCATTTTCCCAAGTGGAACTGATCTCTGTAGTCTGGGGATGAGCTTTAACTCTGGGGGGTCCCCAGGCCCCAGATGGAGGCTCAAGCAGCAAACACACAGGGAACACGGCAAAGTTAGACAAACATAAAGAAACACTGTGTTAGAACAAAACACACTCTGCTAACATGCACTTGTGTCTTCATGTATCGATTTACATACAACAGAGACCCTAGTATAGCTTACACACATTCATTATAGTACAAAAACCCAAAGTACATTATATATCTACTAATAGAAAAGTCCACAGCTACAGAGACCTATTCCAATGCTGTAGACCAGTGATGGCGAAACTTTTAGAGACCGAGTGCCCAAACTGCGAACCAAAACCCACTTATTTATCGCAAAGGGCCAACACGGCAATTTAACCTGAATACTGAGGTTT
>NW_015162572.1:58602-71431 GCF_001447785.1 Gekko japonicus
GGGTTTGGGGAGGGGAGGGGCCTCAGCCTGGTACAATGCCATAGAGTCCACCCTTCAAAGTAGCCATTTTCTCCAGGGGAGCTTATCTCTGTCAGCTGGAGATCAGTTGTAAAAGCGGGAGATTCCCAGGCCCCACCTGGAGGCTGGCAACCCTACATAATAGGGTGGGGAATGGGGGTGGGAAATGGTAATCTTCCAGTGCCACAACATCACTTCCAATTATGTAACTGGAAGTGACATCACCACATTGCGGGTTGCTCTAGGATTCACCCAGAACCGTGTTTTTTACCACAGGGTTTCAGGTAAATCCTAGAACATTCTGTGATGAGGTGAAGTCACTTCTGTTTATGTAGTGGGAAGTGAGATAGTGGCATTTGAAGATCACTGTTTCAATAAGTCCCATCTCCTGCCAGTGTGTGTGTGTGGGGGGGGGGGCTCCCAGCACTAAATAAAACATGACTTACTTCTGAGTAGACCTGCTTAGGATTCCTCCCACTGCCCTTTGCACATTATAGTTGTTGCGTTATTCTGGACTCAGCATTTATATAGCACTTTTTTCAAATGCTCAAAGTTCTTCAGATACACGTTATCTCTGTAATCCTAATGGTTGTCCTATAATATCAATACAATGTCAGTGTCGACGGAAGACAGGAGAGCCTGGCGTGATGTGGTCCATGGGAAGAGTTGGAGTCGAACTCGACTGTGCAACTGAATAACAACAACAGTGAGCAAGAAGTAGCCAAGAGCTGCTTGAAACTTGCCTGGAATCTGATTTTCCCAAATGGAGTCTTTAACCATCGGGGTGCTTCCGTAACCATGACTGCTGTGGAGCCAGAAGTCGTTGGCTCACCTGCATCACTCCCAAGCATCTCCTCCATGACTCATGAACACACGGAACTGCCTTCTACTGAATCAGACCATCGCAGTCAGGATGGTCTACTCAGACCGACAGTGGCTCTCCAGGGTCACCAGGCAGAGGTCTTCCACATCATCTACAGCCAGATCTTTTAACTGGAGATGCCTGGGATTGAATCTGGGACCTCCTGCATGCCAAGCAGAAGCTCTGCCATTAAGCCGCGTACTGGTTGTCAGAGATGCAACCCTTTCGACACTGGCCTGGAATTAGATCAAGTTGAATTCAGTGAGACTGAACTTCCAGGAACTGAGCTGCATGCACCCCTTATTAACAATCTGACAGGAAGTTCCTAATTAATCAGCAGATGGGATCACAGCAAGTAGAAGCGTCTGCCTGTGAAATCCACAGGAAACCTCACACATCCACAGAGCAATTGAAGAGTGCTTTCAGCAGCGGGAGAGCCTTTGTTTGCTGATGTCGCCCACCATGGCAGAGTTCCTTTCAAAAACATGTTCAGTTTTGTTCTCCCTCTGAAGTACTAATTAGGAAGGTGCCAGGAACCTCACAAGAAACAAACACACACGCCCTGACTTAATCAGATTCTAAAAATAAAAACCATCAGGATATAGATAATCTGGCTGAGCGCTCTACAGGCCTGCCGTGGACAAATGAGACACGGAAATTTCATGGCCCCTCTTCTACATTTTGAAGCATTTCTGAACTGTGTTGGCAGCCCACGGGGCGGGGGGGGGAAGGTTTCAAGTGTGGCCCTTTTTTGACTCCGCACCTTCCCCTCCTCTCTGGTTGTCTGGGCAACTAACAGTGGCTTATATGAAACAACGAAACGTACAACACGGTGCACTTTTCAGATTTGGGTTAATGGTGCAAACCTAAGTAGAGTGATGCACTTCAATGGACTTGCTTCAGACTGCACTGTAAGTCTCCCACTGAAATCAGTGGGACTAACTTTGCCTAGATTTGCACCTGTTGGTAAATAAATTGGTTATTTTCATCCCTCATCACCATTTTGATACAACGAAGTCTGAGTCCGGTGGCACCTTTAAGCCTAACGAAGTTTTATTCTGGATATAAGCTTTTGTTTATTGGAAAAGCTTTTCCGGTTCTCCCAGATTAGAGTCCGTGCACTTCACCACTATACCCAGAATAAAACTTAGTTGGCCTTCAAGGTGCCACAGGACTCAGACTTTGTTTTCCTGATTTAGACCAACATGGCCGGCCACCTGAACCCACCATTTTGACAATCACTGAATTTCCACTTTTTATCTAAGTGGCAAACAAAAATGCAACATAAACCCTCCCTCCCCTCCCCATTTAAATCAAAACAATCTTAGATTTATCTCAGATTTAAGGTTTCCCTAAGGTTTATCTTTTGGTATGCCTAAAAAAGCAAGCATTATGGCATTGTTATTACTTCGGTCATTTTCTGTCCAAGGACAAAACTGTTCTGGCAAAGAACACTGGCGTCAAACTTTTAAGCCATGGAGCGGGCTGTTCTGCCCCCTGACCTTTGAAACGGGACTCACACAGACCCTGACAGTTGATTATTAGTGTATCGGAACATACTCATAATGTCAAAGTAGGGGCATTGCCTTTGAGTCAACTTGTAAATTAATGTTGGAAGATGTGAGGAATTCTCCATCAACCTTGGGGTGTGACAGAGAATGCTGTTAATCGCCTGCATGACAAAAGACTGGCTCCTACTGAGGGGTACATAAGAACATAAGAGACGCCAATGTTGGATCAGGCCAAAGGCCCATCCAGCCCAACACTCTGTGTCACACAGTGGCCAGAAATACCAGGTGCCATCAGGAGGTCCACCAGTGGGGCCAGGACATTAGAAGCCCTCCCACTGTTGACCCCCCCAAGCACCAAGAAGACAGAGCATCCCTTGCCCCAGAGTCCGTATCTATACCTTGTGGCTAATAGCCACTAATGGACCTCTGCTCCATATGCTTACCTAATTCCCTCTTGAAGCCGTCCATGCTTCAAACCAGACACTGCACAGGTGTGTGTGTGTGGGGGGGGGGGAGGCCAGACCCTGTCTTCCATAATGACAAGCAGCCTGTGTGGAACCCCATGGATGGGGGGAAGCCATCAGGGAGGCCCTTTTGAGCAGAAAAACAGCCAGCATGAGAAGGGTTAAACTGAATAGCGCTTCCCACAATCCACTCAAAATTGCAGCCTCCCGAGGTAGCTTTTCATCTGGCCCATAGCTACGGTGGCGCTATTGGGGCTCCGCCCCCTTCCTTAAAGGGCCAGCCCCCTTCCTTATAGGTCCCCCACTTCTTAAAAACTCCTTCCTAAAAGCATTTAAAGGGATCCTTTAAAATGCTTTTGAGAAGAAGGGGCTGGCACACGCCCCCCTCTCCCTCCCTCCTGCAAGATTTAAAGAGCCCTCTAGCTGATCAGCTGGAGCACATGGCCTGTCAATCAGCGGGGAGGGGGTCTTTAAAACTTGCAGGGGAGGAGGGAGAGGGGTGGCCGCTGGCCGCATGCCTGAACTGCAAGCGGTGAATTCCCCACTTGCAGTTCGGGCGCAGGTGGCCCCTGCTTGTAAAAAGCATTTAAAGGGTCCCTTTAAATGCTTTTTGCAAGCTCTTAAGACAACCTCCGCCTCGACTCAAGACAGGCAATTTCACCCTGCAAGAAAGGGAGGGGGGGATATTTTCTTGCATGCAAGCAAGACCTTCTCAAGGAGAAGAAGAAGAAGAAGAGATTGGATTTATACCCCGTCCTTCACTACCCAAAGGTGTCTCAGAGCGGCCTACAATCTCCTTTCCCTTCCCCTCCCCACAACAGACACCCTGTGAGGTAGGTGGGGCTCAGAGAGCTCTTGACAAAAACTGCTCTTTCTCAAGGACAGCTCTTATCAGAGCTATGGCTTGCCCAAGGCCATCCAGCCAGGTGCAAGTGGAGGAGTGGGGGAATCAAACCCGGTTTTCCCCGATTAGAGTCCGCGCACTTCACCACGACACCAAACTGGCTCAAGCAAGTAAAATTCCCGTGTTCCTAAAAAGGAAGACAGACCATCCCCGCCTCCACTGACTGACCAGTAACAGCAATGCTTTGGCCTCCTTGCTCACAAACAGACTTGCCCAGAAAAAAACCTCGGGACCTGTACCACTCTCGTCCAGGGGAGGGGAGACGGTGTCATGCTCGGCTTGCTGGCTTTAAGCTAGGGGAACAAACCAGAGACCCGCATACAGTTTCCCAGTGCTCTTCCATCAAAGCAGAAAATGCCTTGCTCTCAAAACAGTGGAGTAAAACGTATTGTACCAAAGCAAAAGAACAACAAAACATGCACGCGCGCACACACACACACACATGGAAACACCCCATAAATATTACATTATTTAAAATGATCTGATGGGAACTTTCCTCCAGAGACAAGACCCAACCTCTCCACCTTGTACACCACCCTTATCCATCTTCTTTGGAAGGGGGGAAGAGAGAGGGGGTTATACCCCGCCCTTCACTACCCAAAGGTGTCTCAGAGCGGCCTACAATCTCCTTTCCCTTCCCCTCCCCACAACAGACACCCTGTGAGGTAGGTGGGGCTCAGAGAGCTCTTGACAAAAACTGCTCTTTCTCAAGGACAGCTCTTATCAGAGCTATGGCTTGCCCAAGGCCATCCAGCCAGGTGCAAGTGGAGGAGTGGGGGAATCAAACCCGGTTTTCCCCGATTAGAGTCCGCGCACTTCACCACGACACCAAACTGGCTCAAGCAAGTAAAATTCCCGTGTTCCTAAAAAGGAAGACAGACCATCCCCGCCTCCACTGACTGACCAGTAACAGCAATGCTTTGGCCTCCTTGCTCACAAACAGACTTGCCCAGAAAAAAACCTCGGGACCTGTACCACTCTCGTCCAGGGGAGGGGAGACGGCGTCATGCTCGGCTTGCTGGCTTTAAGCTAGGGGAACAAACCAGAGACCCGCATACAGTTTCCCAGTGCTCTTCCATCAAAGCAGAAAATGCCTTGCTCTCAAAACAGTGGAGTAAAACGTATTGTACCAAAGCAAAAAAACAACAAAACACGCGCACACACACAGAAACACCCTATAAATATTACATTATTTAAAATGATCTGATGGGAACTTTCCTCCAGAGACAAGACCCAACCTCTCCACCTTGTACACCACCCTTATCCATCTTCTTTGGAAGGGGGGAAGAGAGAGGGGGGGAGAGATTGAGAGAGAGATCCAGCAACACCTACAGCATCAGACAAACAGAGCTTTGCACGGTCCTCAATCAGCCCAGGCCAGGGTTTTCATACAGGCAAGACTTTGGGGTAGGAGATAACATGCACACGGAACTCCTCCTCCCATTGAAGAAAACAGGACGCAGGAGTTCCATGCGTGCAACAGAATTCAAGGTGACTAATGGTTACAAAATAAAGAATGTATTCTGTCTTATAAGCATATGAGTGCCAGACGAAGGCATGCTAAACTCAAATAGTGTGTAAGGACCAAACAACAAACTAAAATCTCTTGATTTAGTTTCTGATTTGGGGTGTGTGTGTGATTTTTTTCCCCCACTTGCGGGATTTCCCCGATGTCCCTAATATCTGGGGCAAAGTTTTCATTTAGGCAGTCCTAATAGTTTTCGGTCAGAATGACATGAGTCGGCAGCTGATTGACGAACACTTCGTATTCGGTGCTCCCAAGAATTTTCCCCTGAAAGGATTCAGAGTGACATTAAGCCCAGTGAGGCCTCCTCATGCCTGAGGTGTAGGACAGAACAGTGCAGAGTTTTTAACGCTCTGAAGCTGTGTAGGGATTAGACCTGCCTTTTCCCTAGAGGGTTTCGAGGATTCGAACTGCTCTCCAAAGGGGGATGGGGCAGGGTTCTTCCTCCTACCATTTGACCTGGAGACGTTGTGATGCTTTCATTCGCAGCTCTGTTACAAGCAGTTCTACTATACAGCGCAACGATTCCAGAGATTCCAAAGCAAAGAAATGCTTCTTTAAGGAATTGCTTTGTTTTGTCGAGTCCTTGGAACTCAGCATATCCAGGATTTCTCAATCCTCAGCCGCTGTTGCCCTCCGTACTGGTAGCGCCACAGGGAGAGGTTGCTACAATCAAAGGCGCATGCAGGGCATTAGGTCTTCTGGATGGAGGGAGGTCCTGAGCAGGTGGCCAACCCCACTTGCCAGGTATTCCCGTAAGTATCATCCCCCTCTTAGAGAATCAGTCCTCGAAAGCATTGTGCTTGGCTCGTTCTACAAAATATGCTGTAAGATATGCTGTCGTACACACGAAGAGGGCAATACATAGCAACAAGGAAAACTGGAATGTGCTTTCAGCAATAAATAGATCGGTTCCTTGGAGACATAATCTAATACACACTTTATCAGGGGTGGCCAGACTTGCTCAATCTAACGGCCACACAGAATAAACGTCAGATATTTGAGAGCCGCAAGAAGAAGAAGAAGAGATTGGATTGATACCCCGCCCTTCACACAAAGGTGTCTCAGAGCGGCTTACAAACTCCTTTCCCTTCCCCTCCCCACAACAGACACCCTGTGAGTTCGGTGGGGCTGAGAGAGCTCTGACAGAAACTGCTGTTTTTCAAGAACAGCTCTTGTCAGAGCTACGGCTTGCCCAAGGTCATCCAGCCAGGTGCAAGTGGAGGCGTGGGGAATCAAACCCGGTTCTCCCAGATTAGAGTCCGCGCACTTCACCACGACACCAAACCACGACACCAAGACATGAACAAATATCACGCACACGTTTTTATCACAAAATATGCAAATTTGCTTTTTGATAAACATTAAATAAGACTGTGTGAAAGAGTCCTGAGCCACAGTCTGGCCACCCCTGAACTATTACACAGGGACACACAACTGCTTCTTATTTAATACATGGCTGTCTATTAGTATTCTTTCACCCTATCTCAAAAAATAATAATCAGAGTCACTCGCCTACGACTTGTTCTCAAAAGGTGTGGAAATTAGAAAGATGCTCAGAGCAGCCTTGGGGTTCACCTCCCACACAGCAGTCTCAGAGGAAAAACCACTGGATGCTGCCGTCTTGCAGATCTCGCTCAGGAAAGCCACCAGGGGTAGAACTGAGCAGAGACAACGCTGGATTTGTGCGTCCTCTAAAGAGCGTCAACAACAAAGGGCAACTGTGCTGACCTACAGAAAGAGGGTGCAGCTCAACGCCAGGCCGTGGAATGAGACGCGGGGCACCTTCAGGGGCAAGATTTTTGAGAAAGTGCAATCGTTTAAATGGAGTTAATTCCCAAATTTAATCCACCAGATTGTCAAACACATCCAAGGCAGTGAGATATATATATTATATATATATTTCCATTTGTTCAACCCCACAGAAGAAATAGGAAAAGAAGAAGAAGGAGAGAGAGAGAGAGAGAGAGAGAGAGAGAGAGAGAGAGAGAGAGAGAGAGAGAGTTCCAAACACGCGGCTTTGACAGCATAGTCCTGAGACAGGAATGCTTGTATCACTATAAAAATAGAAAGTTTAAAAAGATACAAAAAAGGTTACAGAAATAAAAAAAGTAATTACACTTGCTGTTTTGGAGACCAAAAGAAGGTAAGGCAGCCCAAGCTGTAGACTATATAATTATGTGGGATGCAAATTACCAGGTCGTCTAATGATACCGTCCTACAGAAGGGGGTGACTGGAGTCTGGAGAGGAAAGAACCGAAACGGGGCATAAAGCAAAGCCCGGTGCTTCCGGACGCTGAAGGAGACATGTGCAAGAAGTATTGATACACTTCCCCCCCCCCACACTTTAGCATCACCTTATATGATGTTCTGAACCAGACGTCATAATCGGGATTTGACCTGGGGCCAAAGTGGTGCTAGTAGAGCAATCATTACACATTTCTTCTGCCTGCATCATCTCCAGAGTCTTCAGGCCTGGCAATCACAGTTAGCCATTTCCACCAGATTTCTCTCCCAGCTGGCCGGCTGCTTTTAAGCCCAGTCTTCACGGCTCAAGAACCGAAGCCTTCTACTTGACACCACCAGAGTGAGCGAAGTGCTGTATGCATTGGATTAAATGTAGACCGAGAACTAAAGGGGCAGGGGGAGACAGAAAAGGGGGCTTGCAAGTGTGTCTAGGGCTACAGATCTGCTATCTTAGTTTGAGGTGTAAGAAAAAAGTCATCAGCCATGATGTATGATCTCCCTCTCTTCCAAGGGGCACACGGCTGCATCTGTCTTCAAGACAATTTAAGGATCTTCTTTCCCACCCATAGTTACATCTTCGGAGGGAAAAGGAGGGACCCAGTGGAAGAAGAGTCTTGTCTAGGTATTCGGTTGTGAACATCAGGTAACCAGGTAGCTGTGCATCTCCCTGGAATTAATGCTCAGAACCACGCCTGCGAGATTGCCTAAGGCACAGGGAAAGAAAAACACAAAGCGCCAAGGTTAGCAAAGCACAGGTTTCAACATGAACCCTCCCGTTTCTTCCACGGATAACTCCACCAGAACGAGATGGTGGTCTTATTAAAATCAAATCAGATGAAAGTGGTGCAGCAGTTCGGAGTGGCATCATGAAAACAACGTTTGGCATTGGCTGACATTCCCTAGGATTCTGTGCAAGTGAGATCACAAAGTGGCTTAAAAGGATCAGGCGAGGGAGGAGAAAGGGACCACAGGCTTCCTTTCAAGATGAGACTGACCTGGGATTGGACACTGACTGCCATCAGCAATAAAGGAACTCTGTAGCTGGTCAGGTTTCCACCTCTCCCAGAAGGAGCCACTGCAAGGTAATGGTGTGGAGGAGTTCCAAGGTGGGGGTGGCGTAAAGCAGACAACATAAAATATATAAGGAAACAAAAGAAGTGGATGGGTGAGACTGGAAACATGGCACTGTAAAAATTTCCAAAGTTATGAGAAAAGAGAACAGAAAATTCAGCTTTGGGCTTTTCCGCATTCTCATTTGCCTCGCTTATAAGTTCCTGTTTCTTGGGGGGGGGGTTGTTCTGTTGTGCATGTGTTTTGCTCCCTCCAGTGGTCAATTTTATATTACATCGCTTTATGTCCAGCATATCTCCCTGCAGAGTTAAACGGCAGGTTTTTATGCCAGACATAAACCGGTGTAATATTAAACTGACCACTAGAGGGCGCAAAGCACACGCAGAACACACAGAAAAACCTCCCAAAGAAACAAGAACCTACCAGCAAGGCAAATGAGAACGTGGAAAAGCCCTTTGTCACAGTGTGCAGTCCTAGGAGGGTCATTTTGTGCTTACCATCTCTCTCATGGGTGAGAAAGAGGCACGGGTAAGGATTTGCACAGCACCAGAGCTTTTCTGAAAACCCATGAATTTGTCACAAAGTATTCCAGTCAGCAAAAAGGAGCCCTCTCATGAGGGAAGTTCTTCAACAGAAAGAATGAATGGAATAGCTTAAATGTTTACGTACCCCAGAGGCCCAGCTAACTGGGCATGGGCACCCCACAGCCAGGGGTAGACAGGCTCCTCTCTAACAGCAGTAAAACCAATCCTCAGTCTGGATAGGGTGGGGGAAGCCTGCAATCCCTTCCTAAACTAATGATCTGGGATTCCCAGATTATTTCAGGCTTCCCAGTCTATGCGGATGGGCCAGAAACCATGCACATCAGCCATTTCTTAAGCTACTGGCTGTCTCACGAGACTCTGTCAAAACAACAGAATGTCTCTAAACCTGGATAAGTGGTGAGGACAACAACCCCTTTGTACACTCTGATTAGCAAATGAAGGGATTATATTAAGGGAAAAATAAAATCTGAGATGGACTAGCTCACACTGGGAAGTTAATTTTCAGCCTTTGTTTTTTTAAAAAATAAAAATAATGAGTAATACAAGAAATTGACAGGCAATTCCACCCTCTCTGGCATCTCTAAGATTCACCATTTCCTCTGTGGACCTGCTGCTCAGACTCTTCTGAGGGTTGTGTAAAACTTCCTTGTTCTGGCCAGTGTTCAGCAGCAAAGATTAAGAATATATATATACCCACATAAAAACACACCCACAGAGGGCTAAAAGTGACTTCTAGGCCTTCAAGGAGTTCTAGTACTTCAAGGAAATGAATTCTGTTTCTGTCTATCTATCTACCTCGTACTGCTTCTTACCTTATTGGTTTTAAGCAGATTGCTAAAATATAGGAGAAGCTAGACCTCATTTGAAAACCTGCCAAAACGTATTACAGATGCTGCGTAAAATGTCACAGCTAAAAGAGCGACAGGTCTGGTATTATCTTCTAATAAAAGAGGCAACGTCTTCATATGATCTATATTTTGGAGCAAAGGAAGATTTAAAAGATTTCTAGGCTCAGAATAGTAATTACATTCAAAGGTCATATGATACAGGTTGTCTCTATCACCTGCACCACAGTCACATACCCTAACAGAGTATGGTGTCTTAATACACCTCCCTTGCTAAACTCTAGATCAGGGGTGTCAAACACGCGGCCTGGGGGCCGGATCAGGCCTCCGGAGGGCTTCTATCAGGCCCGCAGTGGAACTGGCTGTCTTCTGCTTCTTCTTCCAGTTCTGCTGCTGCTGCTGCGTCATCATAGGTTTGCAGCTTACAGACACACACCTGAACAGCATACTCAAGATTGCAACAGCACAGACATTTTGAGGCAGTAATTCAGAGCAAGAGGTGTCAGTGATCAGACACGGTTTTAAGCATGTTTTTATTTTAAGTAAAAAAAAACAACCCCAAACCTGTTTGTTTGTGTCCTTTATAAAGTTTATATCTCCGCTACCTGGCATTACATTTTAAGACACACGTGGCCCGACCCAACAAGGTCTCCTTTATGCCAGAACCGGTCCTCGTAACAAATGAGTTTGACACCCCTGCTCTAGATGGTGGGACATTAAGGCGCAACCACATAAAGGCAAGCCCATAGTGAGGAACAGTCAAATTTGAGCAGTAATTGGGAAGCTCTCCAGGTGGAAGAATATCAGCAAATTGAGTAGAACAAAACACATCGTGCTCTACAGATTGTATTGGGGTGGTTGTGGATAGTCCTTTAGCTTGATAATGGAAAACCTGGGGTGGTATCCAGCGTTCCCTCTAAGCTGAGTCAGTGTGAGCTAGCTCGCAGTTTTTTTAGCCTCCGGCTCACGCCTTTTTGTCTTAGCTCAGGAAGGAGGGCTCCAGAGCAAATGAATTGATGCAGCAGCCTAATCGCTGGCTCACAACTTTAATGCCGGGAGCTCACAGAGTTTTTGCTCACAAGACTCCACAGCTTAGAGGGAGCACTGGCTGATCCAGTGGACGTTGGATGACAGGATGAATGGACAGATGACAGAGCACGGGGGGGGGGAAGAGAGGTGCAGAAACAGCTGAGTCACGGAAAGGGGATAAAGTAAAGCGGAAAATATTACTATAAGGTGTCATGTGAAAGGAGTTCTCTTTCTCTGTTATTGTTGCGGGCTCAGAGACCTGGGTGCTTTGGAGTGTACCAAAGAATCCCTGAACCATTTATTTCCACAAGGGAAGGGTATCAAATGTGTCAGAAAGTCAGAGAAAGCAGGAAATGGACCATTTGGCTTACCTGCTGGGGGGGGGGAGAGGAGAGATTACTGTTGTAAAACGTGCTCTGTGGTATGGAGTGTATAGTACATGACATCTAACCTTGACTTGGGAAGAGTTTTGGGTAATCTCCCCTAAGGGCAGAAGCCCAAAATCTGGATTGGGGAAGGTGCCGACCAAAGCATGCAGGAGGGTTTAAAAGGTGGAATCGGCCTTTGTTCTTTGTTATTTATTTATTTATTTATTAGTTTGATTTATATCCCACCCTCCCAAAGGCTCAGGGCGGCTCACATGCGGCAAAGCCGAGTGCAAAATACAATACAGTATATAATAAATAGAACATTTAAAATCACAATAAAACCTTCCAGTAATACGGTGCTATACCTATATTAATCATCCAAGATGGGGACAACCCCCCCAGGTTGGGTGGCCAGCTGTCTCAGTAGCGTGGTCTCCCACTACACTGTCTCAAACTTCTGCCAGGGCCCGCTTGCCCCCGTTCTTATAGGCCAGCCAATGACTTGCCACCTCGGTGGTAGAATAGTGGCAGCTACGGCTCCTACTCGAACGCATGGCGGAAGAGCTCCATCTTGCAGGCCCTGCAGAACTGCATAAGGTCCCGCAGGGCCCGGATCTCCTCTGGGAGCTCATTCCACCAGGTAGGAGCCGCCACCGAAAATGCCCTGGCCCTAGTAGAGGCAAACTTAATCTCTCGGGGACCTGGCACTCCCAGGAGATGGAGCTTTCGATCTGTTAGGCTGGCAGGAGCTGGGGCTAGAGACGTGCGCTCACTCCGTCATGCGGCACTCGGGTCTCGAACTGCCGAGCTATAGACCTTCTATCTGCAACTCAGCATCTTAACCCCTGAGCCACAGCGGCGGTAACTTTGCTAAAGTTATGTTCATATCAATTTCCAGACATCGGAACTCACTAGACACAACAGCCATTTCCCTTGTATGTGTTCTGGCTTAATCTTTACTAATAAAGTTGCTTTTCTGTTTCAGGAAGAGGACTGTGATTAAAATCCTATTCACACGCCTAGGCTGCTCATACAAGCCAAGAACATGCATGGGGGCGGGCAGGGGGGGACTAAAGTATTTGGAAAGCTCTGCCCTTTGGACCTGCTCAGAGGCAGCCTTGACACTGGGTTTTGTAACTTGGGGTGGTGGCACAAAAAGAAACATGCTTTTACATGCAAGTGAACCTGTAACGAGGCTGCAGTGGCTCAGAGGTTAAGACACTGAGTTGCAGACCGGAAGGTCTGTAGTTCAGCAGTTCGAGACCCGAGTGCCGCATGACTGAGTGAGGTCCCGTCTCTGGCCCCAGCTCCTGTTGACTTAGCAGTTCAAAAGTAAGAAATTACAAATAGGTACCGCTTCGGTAAGAAGGTAAGAGCGTTCCGTGCACCTCGATGTTCAGTCATGCTGGCCACATGACCATGGAAACGTCTTCAGACAGC
>NW_015162572.1:71450-82723 GCF_001447785.1 Gekko japonicus
TTCAGCAGTAAGTAAATCTCCACGCACGTTTCCGAGGAAGCGTTATGCTTTATTAGATTACAAAACTGGTACCCTATCCACAGGATTATGGTTAGGAATGACCATGGGGCGGAAACATCCTTACATATAGCAGGATGAGGCAAATGGCTAAGCAAATGAAATTCGAGCACGCGCGGGGGAATTCTCCCGGCGGGAGGATACATGATAAGTGGGAGAGTCACAGTGCCTCATGAGAGCCGAAAGATTCACACCAGTGGTGGAACGCAAGCTCTCCCTCCTTCACAAGGCCAGATAGATAATGCCGCCTGGCAGTACTGGCTCTCACGGTCTCCCTAGCAATGTTTACTGCAAGCGGCAGAGCAGCAAGCAAGCCAGGATCAGAGACGGGAACAAGCAAAACATGGCAGCTATCTGACAGAAACGGAGATGAGCACTGCCCCCTAGAGTCAGATTCGACTGGCTTTCGAGCAAGGGAAACCTTTACCTTTACTTTTTACTGAACACGTAACACACATGTGTGAACACACAGACCCAGAGTGGGTGTGCAGCTTGTGTGAGTGGGAAAGTCAGGGAAAAGCCAGGAAATATACCACTCGGCACCAAGTAAAAAAACAATCAAAGATCCTGTGGATCCATTCTACTAGCACAGGTGTTTTCCTGACACCTTGACAAATTCCCTGCCAGGACAAAGTACCAAATACAAGATGTGACTTGCTAACTGTGGCCAGCAACCGGCGGGGGCGGGGCATAGAGAGGCCACTGTCACCACAATGGTGCGACATCACGTCCGGAGAAAAACCCGAAAGTGACAGACCTGCCATTGCACCAATGGCGATTTTAGAATTTATTTTTCTCTCACGGGCTGACAGAGTGGTGGCCGTGTTTGCTAGTGGGAGGTCTCCCACCACAGCCAGAGAAAGGGCAGACCCTCTGCGTAGGGCCAATCATGTCAAACTCCTGAGAGCTTCTAGAATCCTGGGAGATTTGGAGGGTGGGCGTGGAATTTCCAAGCTGTTCCCCTCCTGCCGTTTTTCTTGGGCCACCAGCCTACACAAACGTTACAAACAACTGTTTATATCTGCTCCGTGTCTTGCCGTTTTAGATGCTTATATGGCACGACTCAGATGCAGGCAAACTAACTGGAGCGTCGCCAGACAAAAACAGAAGTAATGATGATGGTCATTACATATGACTCTGGGGAGAGGAGGAGCGTGGGAAATCCTGATCCTGAATTGTCTTTCCTCATTCACAGCAGATCACAAATCACGGAGGTCCTCGCTTTCCAGCGACCGTGACCAGAGCGTCCAATTCTGTCTTGGCCTTCGAGTAATATTTTTAGAGAATACTGAGCTGATAGCAGCCCGTTCAGTTTGGATCCTTCTTGCCTTCGTTATGGCTGATCCATCAGAAAAGTTTCCACTGAAGGTACCCTAAAGTGACACTATAAAGCAAAGGTTGGGGGTGGTGGTGGGGGAGTGCTCGGCCAAGTTACAGAAGGAATTTCAAAGGAAACAAACAGGAGGACAGATAACGTTTCTCAGCGGGTTCAGCATGCTCCTAACGTCCCAACAAATTTTACCTACAGCAAAATTCCGGTGTGATTTTGGCAGCAGCTGCTCTGATGATACGTCCAAGGAATTTTGTGTGAAGCAAAAAGGGCTGCCTGCAACGTTTGAACTGGGAGTGCGTGGGCTCACAATGCCGCTACGCCTGGTTTGAACCTGTTCCTCACAAAAATGCCAGGAGGCAACCTCAGGGGAAGGCCTCGGCCTCTCTGCACTGTTGTTGGCCCTCCAGAGGAACTGGTCGGCCACAGTGCGAGACAGGATGCTGGACTAGATGGACCACTGGTTTGACCCAGTAGGGCTCTTGTGATGTTCTTTTCAGGGGAAGGCCTTGGCCTCTCTGCCCTGTTGTTGGCCCTCCAGAGGAACTGGTTGGCCACTGTGTGAGGCAGGATGCTGGACTAAGATGGACCCCTGGTCTGACCCAGCAGGCCTTTCTCCACCACTTCACCGCTCACCAGACCTCCTAGCAACAAAATGCTACCAATTCTTGAAGATGGAGGGAATAATGGAAGCGAGGAAGGCTTGATAAGCACAAGAGAGGACCCTTTGGAACCCATCCTTCTTTCACTTACACATTCTCTGTTTTCCATGGCTAAAATTTCCTGCCGACGATAGGATTTGCAGTTCTCGTGCCCTTCTTATTTGGAAGACATCCCTGGCAGGAAAAGACGGCCCCAGGGGGACAACAGAAAACCTGTCACTACAAGAAGGACAGGCACCAAAGGGTCCCTTTCGTGGCTCTTCCACTTTCTCCAGCCTGCCCGTCTCCCTGCGTTCAGCAAGCGAAAACTAACCCTGCCCCCCCCCATTCAGACGGCTTTCTCATTTAGCCTGAGCACATTTTCCCACAAGTGTGGCTTTCATCCTATAAGGGTAGGAAGCCAAAGGCAGATGTTTGCCACACACTTTTGCAATGAAGGGCTGGAAGAAGAAGAAGAAGAGGAGGAGGAGGAGGAGGAGGAGGAGGAGGAGGAAGAGGAGGAGGAGGTTGGATTTATACCCTGCCCTTCACTACCCAAAGGTGTCTTAGAGCGGCTTACAAATCCCTTTCCCTTCTCTTCCCCACAACAGACACCCTGTGAGGTAGGTGGGGCTAAGAAAGCTCTTTCGAGAACTGCCCTTGAGAGAGCAGCTCTGAAAGAAAAAGGAGAAGAAGAGAAGAGATTGGATTTACACCCCGCCCTTCACTACCCAAAGGTGTCTCAGAGCGGCTTACAAACTCCTTTCCCTTCCCCTCCCCACAACAGACACCCTGTGAGGTAGAAGAAGAAGAAGAAGAAGAAGAGATTGGATTTATACCCCGCCCTTCACTACTCAAAGGTGTCTCAGAGCGGCTTACAAACTCCTTTCCCTTCCCCTCCCCACAACAGACACCCTGTGAGGTAGGTGGGGCTGAGAGAGCTCTGACAGAAACGGCTCTTTTTCAAGAACGGCTCTGAGAGAACTACCGCTTGCCCAAGGTCATCCAGCAGCTGCAAGCAGAGGAGTGGGGAATCAAACCCGGTTCTCCCAGATTAGAGTCCACACACTTAACCACAACACCAAACTGGCTCTCAATATCTCAAGGGATCATATGCCCTTGACCGAAGAATGGTACGCATGGAGCAGAGAGGGAGGAAGGGGACACTCGCCTAGCCGGCCAGAGCAGCCGAATCAACCCTTGCAGTCGATGGGGCAACGGATGTCACAGCCAGATCACCCTCACATCCACAGGGGACTGACGGTGCCCACAGTTTGTTGAACGGGGTCCAGATCATCTCACTTTTACAAAGGCGAAGAAATGCTGATTTGATGGACATCGCATCGTTAATAAAATCATACATCAGAGCAATGTTCCCTCTAAGCTGTGGAGTCTTGTGAGCAAAAATTCTACTTCGTGAACTACTGGCATTAAAGTTGTGAGTGAGTGAGTTGGCTCCAGCATACATTACTTTGCTCTGGAGCCCTCCTTCCTGAGCTAAGACAAAAATGTGTGAGCCGGAGGCTAAAAAACTGTGAGCTGGCTCACACTAACTCAGCTTAGAGGGAACACTGCATCAGAGATGACGTCAGTATCTTCACTTTTGAGCCTGCCCGTCTCCTTGTGGTTTATCAAATGACAGCAGGCTTGTAGGAAAAAAATTATATAAAGCCAGGAGTGCGTAGAGTTAAAAAAAACACCAAGTCTGAATCCACATTCAATACAAAAACAACATATTGCTGCACAAGTTCATTTGGTTTTGAACTAACAATAGTAATTATTTTTAATTCTTTAGACAAGTCAACAAATCAAGAGACCGTAGTGCTCAAGATAACAGAAGCAAGGAACCACCGTTCCGCCAAGGTATGAGTTAATTAAACAAAATAAAACATTTAAAAACTCCAGAGTTATGGACAGACAAAACCTCTCTAGTCGAGCAACTGTGGTTTAAAGTCTTCATTGCCAGCAATATCTTTACTCTTTACTACTCTTTACTTTTTCCATGCACTGATTCTAAATGCGCTGTGTGAAAGTATTTTGTGGGGGCCACAGTGATACAGGAGATGATGCTGTAGGGTACCAGTAAACCTTCTGAGAGCTGCAAAGGAACCTGTCGATAAGAGAAGAGTACTTACCTCTTGCATTTCCTAGTGTCTGACAGTCTAGGTCATCGTCGATGAACTCCTCCCCCTGGATGATATTTTGGGTGTCTTCCCTGCGGTTCACAGGGCTGGTCATTTCCTGCTCTTTTACATATAGTTCTAGATCTGGAATCAGCATAGCATAATAAAGGAAAGCAGTTCTGTGTATCAGATCTGTTGACGCACCGGGTGTGCATTCCTAAACAGTTGAGTAAATAAAGTCAAACCACCGTTCCGCCAAGGTATGAGTTAATTAAACAAAATAAAACATTTAAAAACTCCACAGTTATGGACAGACAAAACCTCTCTGGTTGAGAAACTGTGATTTAAAGCCTCCATTGCCAGCAATATCTTGACTACTCTTTACTTTTCCCATGCACTGATTCTAAATGTGCTATGTAAAAGTATTTTGTGGGTGCCACAGTGATACAGGAGATGATGCTGTAGGGTACCAGTAAACCTTCTGAGAGCTGCAAAGGAACCTGTCGGTAAGAGAAGAGTACTTACCTCTTGCATTTCCTAGTGTCTGACAGTCTAGGTCATCGTCGATGAACTCCTCCCCCTGGATGATATTTTGGGTGTCTTCCCTGCGGTTCACAGGGCTGGTCATTTCCTGCTCTTTTTCGTTCTGCATCTGAGCATAGACGTTTCTGCCTGGCAATTTCCTAGAGAGTCCAGGATTTCAGTTATGAGGAGGATTCAGTGGAAAGAGAGGCGCATACAGATGCGGCCGTGGGGAATGCTTGTACAATTCTGCAGTTTTTGTGGAACTTACTAGTGGCAAAGAAAACCAGTGGTGGGCCTTTTGTGACCCATGGATTGGGATGAATACGGATTGTACCTTTTAAACTTTCCTAGTTCCAGCTCCTGCCAACCTAGCAGTTCGAAAGCAAGAAATTGCAAGGAGATCAATAGGTACCGCTTCGGTGGGAAGGTAACAGTGTTCCGTGCGCCTTGGTGTTTAGTCATGCCGGCCACATGACCATGGAAACGTCTTCAGACAGCGCTGGCTCTTCGGCTTTGAAACGGAGATGAGCACCGCAACCCTAGAGTCGGACTCGACTGGCTTTCGAGCAAGGGAAACCTTTACCTTTTACCTTGGAAGGCTTACAGCTTTAAGTCCATATCCAGCACATGCAACAACATATCTGAGCAATATAATACGATGGTTTAAAGGCTGACCATCCCATTATCAGTGGTAGCAATTAAAATTCATTCTAGACATTAGAATTAAGTCAGTCCTGAGAGCTAAGTGAGGTTTAACACACAGAGCATCATTTGTTCAAAAGGAACACTGCCATTGAAGCCAGGGAGGTAGCAGTAAGTAAATCCCAGAAATATATTTGGACCTTACGGTAACACCCCAAACATCACAATGATTTGACATTATTCCACTGCTATTACATTTGGGAGCACAGTGTCTATGGGCATAAATGGATTAGGAAACATGCTCCTCTAGCTGCGGTGTCTGCATTTCCAGTGCCAGGTATTGCACGATCACATGAAGGGAAACTCTGTATTGAACTTGGAGAAGAACAGACTTGCTTTGCTTTCTTGGTTTGACATTGTTATGAAGAACAGATCACTACTAAATCAAATCAGTGCCTCAACTAAGCAGCCTCCACTAAGGGGTGCTGATATTTATCAGGGCTTTTTTTGTAGAAAAAGTCCTGCAGGAACTCATTAGCATAATAGGCCACACCCAGCAGCAGAAACTCATTGGCATATTAGGCCACACCCCCTGACTGCACCACTCATTAGCATATTAGGCCGCACCCCCATGTTACCAGAAGTGTGGTCATCCAGCCACACCCACCTTTTGCTTCTTATTCTGTTTACCTTGTTTGTTGTCCAAACCCAGGGCCTTTTTTTGTAGCAGGGACTCCTTTGCATGTTAGGCCACACACCCCTAATGTAGCCAATCCTAATGAGTTCCTGCTGTTGGGTGTGGCCTATTATGCTAATGAGTTCGTGCTGGGGGTGGCCAACGTGGGCCAGCCGGAACTCCGTTCCTGTGTGTTCCTGCCCCAAAATAGCCCTGATATTTATTATGGGAACCACCGGGCAGGCACTCTGCTATGCTGACTTTTTGGCAGACACAGGAACGGTTTTGTCCTCATCTGCAGAAGTCCCACTCCGCTACAGCATTTTGACGGAGCCGAGTAAAATCATTCAGCTCTCTGCCAACACTCGGCAGAACTGAACTGGTGTGGGAAGTGCTCGGTCCCTGTCTTTCCACCCAAAGGACCCGATCTAGTGGGGGAGGTGGTTTTGCTGGTCTTTCTCAATGACCCCACCTACTCTGAACACCTTCAAGGCAGGGAGGGGGTGAAAAAAAACCTTTCTGTTTCCCCCCAATATTTTTTATTTTTTAAAGACATAACAAACATACAGTGGGGGGAGGGATTTATCTTTCAATTCCTTCTTTGACAAACTCATGCCTAATTTATCATACATGTATGTATTTCGCCTTATATCATTAAAAACATCGCTTGCAAAAATAACTTTATACTTTATATGTCCAAAATATAAAGTATAAAGTTGTTATTTTTGCAAGTAATATTTTTAATGATATAAGGTGAAATACATAAATGTATGATAAATTAGCAAGGGTCATTTCCTGCAGGAACGCACAGGAGCGGAGCTCCAGCAGTAAAGAGTTCAGGGGGCGGGCACATGCAACAAGCCCCACCTCCTGCTCCCAGCAGCCCTCAGTCAGAGCAAGACGCAGCCAGGTAAGTTGCAGAGCCCACCCCCGGGCCCCCAGTCCAAAACCGTCCAGTGGAACCTTTAAGACCAGATTTTATTCAGGCACAAGCTCTCCCTCCTCTGCGAGGACAGATCTGCATGTCCCGCCCCCCACTAGCTAGCAATCCAAAACACTCCAGTGGCGCCTGAGCGGTGGGTGTTGCCTTCTGACACGCTTCTGGTGATGTCAGGGTGTGTGGCATATGCAAATAATTTATGCTAATGAGTTATGTTAATGAGCTCCTGCACCTCTTTTTCATTGTGTATATATATGTGTGTGTATGTGTGTGTGTACAGGGCTATTTTTGGGCAGGAACGCACAGGAATGGAGTTCCGGCTGGCTCCCAAGTTGGCCACGCCCAGCAGGAAGTCATTAGCATAACAGGCCACACCCAACAGCAGAAACTCATTAGGATTGGTTACATTAGGGGTGAGTGGCCTAACATGCAAAGGAGTTCCTGCTACCAAAAAAAGCAAAAGGTGGGTGTGGCTGGATGACCACACTTCTGGTAACATGGGGGTGTGGCCTAATATGCCAATGAGCTGTGCTGTCAGGGGTGTGTCCTAATATGCTAATGAGTTTCTGTTGTTGGGTATGACCTATTATGCTAATGAGTTCCTGCTGGGCTTTTTCTACAAAAAGAGCCCTGTATATGTATGTATATGTGTGTGTATATATGTATGTATGTATATATATGTATGTGTATATATGGCTATTTTGGGGCAGAAGCGCACCGGAACAGCGGAACAGACATGCCCCCCCTTCCCCTAAGCCTCTCCGCTTTTGCAGATGGGCAAGGGAAAGGAAGGCATTCTAAACACGCCTGGGTTCCCTGCCTGGCCTAATATGCGAATGAGTTTATGCTGTTGGGTGTGGCCTATTATGCTAATGAGTTCCTGCTGGGCGTGGCCAACTCGGGAGCCAGCCGGAACTCCGTTCCTGTGCGTTCCTGCCCCAAAATAGCCCTGTATATATATATATATACACACACACACATACACACACACATATATATATATATACACATAGAAAAACGTATGCAGGAGCCCTGTAAATTAGGCATGAGTTCGTCAAAGAAAAAACTTTCTGTTTCCCTGCTGTGGGGACACCACCATGTAGGTCCTTCGCCTGCAGGTCGAAACGTTACTTCTCCAAGTTCTCTCACATGGATGGAACTCAACACCATTCTCCTGGAAATACAAAATCTCTCAAAAAAGGAGATAAAGGTCTGCAGCCTTCAAGATGCCCCAGAGAGCTCTGCATTCCAGATAAGACAACATATCGACAACATACGCGGTACATACCACATGAAATAATAGACTGCTTGCCTTTTAAACTTGTATAGAACGATAGCGCCTACAACCACTAGAGAGATCACGAAAAGGGCTACGATCACCCAATATCCTCCGCCTCCTCCAAGAGCCTGTGAATCTGAAATGGAAGGTACACAATGGTAAGATTCGTCTTTTTTTCATCTTTCATTTGGAAGGCCTGGGTTGTTTCTCACGCTTAGCACACATATTTCTTCCTGACCAATGGAAACCAGGGCATCAGTGAACACAGACGGAGAGGTGTAGTTATTTGCATTTGATGACTTGGGGAAAGTGATTATCCCATTCATTCGAAGCACCTCATGAGGGACAAAAGGGTTTGGTGGACCTGACAGGTATTGTTAGGGTATTTAGCGGCATGGAAACCATTGCGATACGGACTGCAGGAGTATCCAGACGGCATCCACCTCCATATGTTTAAAAACAGTGAGACTGTTAGGGTCTTCAGCTAGTGGGTGAAACAGACATACTGAACCTCACATATTATGTTTATTCTGTATGATGGTCTTAAGACCGTAATAATAATAAACTAAACCTGTTCCGATATACTGAACAAAAGCATGACGTTTGAAGCCTTTTAAGTTTAATAAGTGAATCTTTTTCTAGCATTATCAGAAGTATTTAAACCATAGCTAAAAACCCACACTAACGTACATTGGGCTGCATCCCATTCTACTAGAGTAGAGCCTTTCTTCCAACAGAAGAAGACTTCCCCTTGGAAAGAAGACAACTCAAAAAGATTCTTGCATTGGGGAAGACTCCGAGGAATTTCAGACAGATGATATAATCCGGAAGAGGAACGGTTCCCAAATGGTTTTTGGTCTGTAATTTCAGACAGAACCGTTTTAGAACCGGTTCCCTACCGGAATATATTTGTAATTTCAGACACAAACGCTTCTGTCCCGTTTAGGAAACAGGGCTGAAGCGTTTTACCTGTCAACCGCTTCCAAGTAGTCTTCAGTTTCCTCTCCCAGTTCCGATGTGCTTTTCCCCACCATTTTTCGCCCACGTGGGCGATCTCCGGCTTTTTTTGTTTTTTGGAACGTTCGCTTTATAGCGTCATAGCGCTATAGAGCTATAACGCTATAACACAACAGCATTATATCAACCCCATTGAAATGCCTGGAGTGTTTTGTTATAGTGCTATAGCGCTATAGTGCCCTAATGCGAATGTTAAAAAAAAAAAGCTGGAGATCGCCCACACGGGCAAAAAACGGCAGGGAAAAAGTGGGGGGAAAGCAGTGCAGTCTGAAATAGCAAACCGCTTCAGATCCAGCTCTTTACCGGAAGGGGAAAGCCATGTGTGAAATGGCAGCCCTATACCGGTTTACTCCACGATGGATCAAAAACAGCTTCAAAACGGGTTAAAAAGGGTAATGTGAAATTCCTCTCCTTCTATCAAAGGAAAATCTTCTACTAGTGCAATGGATTCAAAAGATCCCATCTGCCGTTCACATAATAAAAATGGGCTTCAGAAACACTTTTAGAGACTGCAATTAATATTGTTTTTGTGGCCAAGTCCTGTCCTTGGGGATCTTGACTTCTTCCAGGACTTCATGCTCCAAAATAACTGATGGAATTCAAAGTAGTAAGATCCAATGATCTTGCAGTGATCAGACACTGATGCTCTATATTCTTGGTCCCTGGGGGGCATTGGCGGGAGGGCTTCTGGAGTGCTGGGCCCACTGGTGAACCTCCTGATGGCACCTGGGTTTTGGCCACTGCATGACACTGACTGTTGGACTGGATGGATCAGTGGCCTGATCCGACACGGCTCCTCTTATGTTCTCTAGCCCTTTCTTCCCCTCCCTCCACATCCTGGAACAAAGTTGTTTGCCTTGCAGTAGAAGAGCTCTCTGCTTCCAATTAAGTAAATGGGACTGATACGCCAACTTGCACATTTTTCGGAGTAAGATTCTCTTCACTTTGACTGAATTTTCCTGCCTCATAATATGGTTAGGACCAGGGTCTGAACCAATGATCCCTCTAAGCTACGGAGTCTTGTGAGCAAAAATTATACCTTGTGAGCTACTGGCGTTAAAGTTGTGAGCGAGCCATTTGGCTACTGCATAAATTAGTTAGCTCTGGAGCCCTCCTTCCTGAGCTAAGACGAAAACGTGTGAGCCGGAGGCTAGAAAACTGTGAGCTAGCTCACAGTAACTCAGCTTAGAGGGAACACTGGTCTGAACCTTTCTAGTCAAAGCATTTGCCTCACTTTTACACGTGGACTGCTTTCAAAATCTATCTTCTCAATTCTGGATTTTAGTGAAAAGGCTGATTCCTAACAAACTGTCCACACTTTCAACATTCTTTGATGGGATTCTGTACGAATGCAACGGCTGCCGCGGCAGAATTCTGAATGCATATTCAGCCTGAATACGAACTCATTTTAGGTATTAGGAGGACGTTCTCCCTCGAGAAGACTCCACCGAGTGTCAGAACCAGTGTGGGCAGTACCTGAATCAGAGCTGTCCAAGGTCACCAAGATCCAGTGCCCTTCTCTCAAGAAGAAGCTGATGTTTTGGGCCTCCAAGGACTGCTTAATTGCAGCTATTCTCTGGAAACGCAAAAGAGAAATTGTTAGGCATGTTCAGGAAGGAACAGAGCTAAAGTAAAAGGTTTGAATGCCAGTAACTTGTAAGAAGCCCAACAAGCATCGCACCGACAATTTCAACATTTCACACTGATTTTTCGCAACATGCCTCTGCATTTCATAAGAGCAGAAACCTGTTACTAAAAAACAGATGTTGTCGCGTCTGCGTGGGAGGGACGCCGCTTCCCACCACACAGAGAGAACACAACCTGAAAACACAGTGGAAAGCCATTCTGAGTGTATCTGAATCATAGCTTGTGTTGTGTATCACCCCTACTAAAACTCAGATCTGTATTTTAAAACCATAACAATTACTTTAATTTCATGCATATGAAGAAGAAGAAGAAGAAGAAGAAGAAGAAGAAGAAGAAGAAGAAGAAGAAGAAGAAGAAGAAGAAGAAGAAGAAGAAGAAGAAGAAGAAGAAGAAGAA
>NW_015162572.1:82743-99137 GCF_001447785.1 Gekko japonicus
GAGATTGGATTTATACCCCGCCCTTCACTTGGAGTCTCAGAGCGGCTTACAAACTCCTTTCCCTTCCCCTCCCCACAACAGACACCCTGTGAGGTGGGTGGGGCTGAGAGAACTCTGACACAAACTGCTCTTTTTCAAGGACAGCTGTGCCAGAGCTTGTGACTGACCCAAGGTCACATCAGCAGGTGCAAGTGGAGGAGTGGAGAATCAAACCCGGTTCTCCCAGACTGAAGTCCGCGCACTTAACCACTACACCAAACTGGCTCTATGAGAACTGCAGGGTCTGTTCTAGTTTACAGCTGAAGTCACGGCTGAGTTTAATCTAGTAAAAACCCAAAACAAAATCCAATCTGATTATACCAGCTGCCTTAAAAGGGGGCAGGGAAGACAGTCGGAATGAAAATAATTTCTTCTGCCCTCTTACACAAAAATATTTGGGCCTGATGATATTCTTTTTCA
The DNA here is from genome assembly GCF_001447785.1 of Gekko japonicus. NCBI lineage: Eukaryota > Metazoa > Chordata > Lepidosauria > Squamata > Gekkonidae > Gekko > Gekko japonicus. Next base: position 83,203 of record NW_015162572.1, read on the forward strand.
GTGCAGCAGCATTGCAAGCAAGGATGAGATGGAAGCAACCTGTTTTCTACCACGATTTGCCCTCCAGGAAGCAAGGAGAAAAACAAAAAGCGGAATACTGTTGACCTGGTTCACAAACCGAGACTGCTTTGCCACAGATGTTCTCTTCTGCCTTTGCTTCTGGAGAACTGGTTTGGGGACCGTCCACACAATGTTGTCCTCTAACTGCCCACTTTCCAGGTGTTCTCCATCCTTGGCAATGCTCCTTCTCAAACCTGGCTTACTATGATATTTGCTGAAAGAACACAGTCTGAGCATGCTCTGTTTGCATGCTGTCTGGATGAGACAGGTGCCCATTTGTGACGGCCCCAACCACAACGGTGTGATTTCCCTCCTGTCAGCTCCTTACAGTTGTCATTTCCCCCACCAAATCGCCACAGTGCAACAGCAATTGCAACTTAAAAAAAAAAGTCCTTAGGTAATGCAACAGGTGGCTCAAGTGGTTAAGATGCTGAACTGCAGGCTGTGGAAGGTCAGTAGTTCAGCAGTTCGAGACCCGGGTGCCACATGACGGAGTGAGCTCCCATTTCTAGTTCCAGCTCCTGCCAGCCTAGCAATTCGAAAGCAAGACATTGCAAGTAGATAAATAGGTACCGCTTTGGTGGGAAGGGAACAGCGTTCCGTGCGCCTTGGTGTTTAGTCATGCCGGCCACATGACCACGGAAATGTCTTCGGACAGCGCTGGCTCTTCGGCTTTGAAATGGAGATGAGCACCGCAACCCTAGAGTCGGATTCGACTGGCTTTTGAGCAAGGGAACCTTTACTAATGCAACAGGGGGAAACTTGCAGGGAATTCGCAGCTGATGAAAGCATGCCCAAAACACCTGTGTAGCCACAGCACTGCCGCACGGGGCCAGCCAATGGGGCACCAGAGGCCAAGGCCTTCCCAGATGCTGCCTCTTGGCACTGCTAGTTGGAGCTTTACTGCCTCTGGACACGGAGGTTCTCTTTAGTCACCGAAGCCTCCGAAGGACCTATTCCAATCACCTTTGAAAGCCACCTACCCTAGTGGTCACTACATTGTGTGGCAGTGAATTCCGCAATTTAATTGCTCAGAGTGGAGGAGCATTTGCTTTTGTCTGTCCAGCTGTTTTAAGTAGGAGACATTATGCAAAGTGTGAGAGATTATGCCAAGTGAGGTAGAAGAAGAAGAAGAGAAGAGATTGGATTTATACCCCGCCCTTCACTCGGAGTCTCAGAGATGCTTACGAACTCCTTTCCCCTTCCCCTCTCCACAACAGACACCCCGTTAAGGTAGGTGGGGCTGAGAGAGCTCTGAGAGAACTGTCCTTGAGAGAACAGCTCTGACAGAACTATGGCTTGCCCAAGGTCATCCAGCAGCTGCAAGTGGAGGAGTGGGGATATCAAATCCGGTTCTCCCATATTAGTGTCTGTGCACTTAACCACTACACCAAACTGGCTCACCAAACCAGTATTGCTCTTCCATTGATTAGGAGCCCGATGAAGTCAAATAGGATGTTACACATACACTCCCCAAAGTAATAGTCTGCTTGCCTTATTGCTAGATATAGTTCTTTTCTTTTTGGGGTGGTTCAGAGACTGGAGCACGTATAAGTCCGCTGTGGTGGGCAACCCAGGCCTTACCACAGTCACAAGATTTTCCTCAGGTATGTTTGTCTCCTGACGAGAGAAAAAGACAGACAGAAATTGAGTGGGCCTGTGTGACGACTTTCATTTTACTATACTACATTTTTAAAGTACATGTTTTCGATTTGATCCCTTTGGCTTGGGAAAGATGCCATACAGATAACAGCACAGAAATTGCACAGACATTTTCTGGTCACCGGATAGGGTGGCAAAATGTTCCTCTAATGTATCTAAGAATTGTTGGAGATGCAGGGATAACGTGGGCTCATTTATACACATGTGGTGGAACTGTGAAAAGATCTATAAATTTTGGAAAGAGGTCCAAAAACTAATAGCAGAAATGTTAACAATTAACCTAAATTTAACTCCAGAAGTATATTTATTGAATATGATGCCAGATGGTTTAAGTACAAATGATAAATATTTGCTGACATATATTGTAACGGCAGCAAGAATTCTGATTGCTAAATATTGGAAGTCAATTAACCTGCCTACAAGACAAGAGTTAGAATACAAACGGTTAGAAGTAGCAGAAATGGATAACTTAACAATGATATTACATGGTAAAGATAAAAATGTATTGAAAAATAGATGGTCTAGAGTTTACGGATGGTTAAAAGAAAGAAGGAAAAAATAGACTCAAATGTTATATATGTAAAAGCACTGGGCTGTAACTATATGGAAAAATTAAATAAACGGATTTTTTAAAAAAAGAAATTGCACAGACATTTTCCACAGGTTCTCCCCGTGCCTGCACTTGTATTCCTCTGCTGCTTTCCCTCACTTCCGCAGATGCTTTTGCAGTTCCAGGCACAAAAATGCAGTTTGTCCTCTGTTGCTCTCCAGCAGCAGACTTCCCTGTTTCTGGGAATTCCCACGCTGCGCTGCAAGGCCGGCGGGAGTGCAAGGAAGCCCCGCGAAGGCCCTCCCTGGCCCCAGGCAGGCATGGGTGGGGAGAGGCAGGGAGGAAGCAACTTACCCTCCCTCTTCTCCTGCCTCCTCCTGGCTGAATGAGGGCCGGAAGCGGGGCGGCCAGAAGCAGGGGGCGGGGCTTCGTCATGTGCCCCGCCCCCCGTACCTCACCCAGGGGAACTGCGTTCCCCCGCGTTCCCCCCCGAAATGACCTCTGCTGAGGGAAATGGTGTAAGTCAAGATTTTTGGGGGGCAAAACAGGGAAATAAGATGCCAAGAACCATTACTATATTTTTTTTACATACATTAAGTCCGAGAATCTTTCAATTTATAGAATTCTGAATGGGGGCACTAGTGACTGTGTTGTGCGTTAACTTCCAGTTTTAACCCATCACCGCAATGTCCAATCCTGTGCATGTTTACTCAGAAGTACACCCTACTGAGTTTAGTGGGTTACTCTCGGGAAACCGTGCACAGAACTTTAACCCCAGTCCGTGATAAATGATGAGTGTGTGAAAACTTCGATATTGGATGATGAAAGAGAAAAGATCTATCTGCATGTACGTAACATCAGAAATGTTGTGTGTGACAGAGAAGTTAGTCAAATTGACCGATATACAGGAAATAAATTTCTGTAGCATGGTTTGGAGGCCAGCCAGCAATCTCACTATGGTATTTGAAAGGAACTGAATTTTCTGAAAAAGCTTTCCAAGACAACCCACATAGCAACCAAACCCAGATGTGATCGGAGGAGGGAAAACTGTGGCCAAATCACGCTTCTCAAGGTCTAAAGGTGCTATGTATCACACATGAAACCTGAGCACAAAATTAGAGTCCAGTGGCACCTTTAAGACCAACAAAAGGCTACGGGCCTGTCTCTAGGTAGAAGTAACAAGCCACGAAGGGTAAGGACTGAGCACTGAGGCGATAGGCTACACTCCTCTAAGCAACATGCCCCTATCCTGAAATTTATCCAAACGATTGCAACTCGCTGGATTGCTGTGGTGCTCTAAACATGGAGGTGCCCCCTTAACAATTCAGTTCAATGACTGAAGGTATTCATAACCATAGAGGTCACCTTTGCAATCCGCTGCGTTACGACAAGGCCGATGTCCTCTCGCCAAGCAGGTATGTTTGGGTTGTACAAATCCAGATACTCGGAAAACCTTAAGCGAAGGGCTGGAAAATGATCTGGAAATGGGAAGCGAGAACACTACTAAGTCATGACGTGAAAAGTAAACTTTCTTCAAAAAACAGACACTACTTTTTTTCCCCGTCTGAAATTCATGACACATTAAAGGAGGTAGCTAACGGCAGAACTACATGTTACACATTTAATATCGATAGTTAAGAAAAAGTAGCTTTTGGAGGAAGCAATTTGTCATGCCTTTGTAAACCACCTTGAGACCACCAGATGGGAAAAGGAAATCTACAACACCATTGAGATCTCTCTTAGTTACTGCCTCTTTTCAAGGTTTTCTGCTCCTTCAGTTACTTCCTATCTCTCCGCGGGATGCTGATTCATAAAATTAATCAATAAATGATTAATTCTTACAAGTTTCTTGATTCTGAACTTTATTTTGGATCAACATAACTACTTGCAATCTCTATCTATTTTGGAAACATCTGAATCCAGCCAAGAGAGGGATTCTTCAACTGGAGAAACAGAACCTGGAAAAAAGCTGCTTCTGGGGTTTAGAAGAAGGTTTATACACACACACCCCTCACTCGGAGTCTCAGAGCGGCTTACAAACTCCTTTCCCTTCCCCTCCCCACAACAGACACCCTGTGAGGTAGGCGGGGCTGAGAGAGCTCTGAGAGAACTGCTCTTTCAAGGACAGCTCTGACAGAACTATGGCTGGCCCAAGGTCATCCAGACAGGTGCAGGTGGAGGAGTGGGGAATCAAACCCGGTTCTCCCAGATTAGAGTCTGCGCACCTAACCACTACACCAAACTGAGAAACAGAGGACAAGATAGAAGAGGACTTGGCATGAACAGTAGACCCCGAACCCTTTTTGAGGAATAGTGGGTGGTTAGAATGTCCCTCTCATCTGCCGTGAGTGAAGGGCAGTGTATTGTGTGCTTCCTTCACGAAGCTGAGGAACAGCGGGGTCATCAGATGGCAGGACACAGTTCTAGCCTTTGGAATCCTTCCAGCTGAACCGGAAGTGAGCTCAGTCGGCGTCCATCCCACCAGCGGCCACCTGTGCCATCAGGCCTGCCAGTTCCTTGCAAAACGATACTTGGGCAGCGAAAGGATTTTGGGGTTCAAAGACCAGCAGTCTTTGGCAGCTGTCCTCAGAGCTCTGTTTCTCTTAAGGGTAAAGGTAAAGGTTCCCTTGCTCGAAAGCCAGTCGAGTCCGACTTCTAGGGTTGGAGTGCTCATCTCCGTTTCCAAGCCGAAGAGCCAGCGCTGTCCGAAGACGTTCCCGTGGTCATGTGGCCGGCATGACTAAACACCAAGGCGCACGGAACGCTGTTCCCTTCCCACCGAGGTGGTACCTATTGATCTACTTGCATTTCTTGCTTTCGAACTGCTAGGTTGGCAGGAGCTGGAACCAGAGACGGGAGCTCACTCCGTCATGTGGCACACTCGGGTCTCGAACTGCTGAACTACCGACCTTCCACAGCCTGCAGTTCAGCGTCTTAACGACCTGAGCCACCGCAGCTCCTCTGTTTCTCTTACTACCCTACAATAACTCTGAGGTTCAAGGATTGGGGGGGGGGGATGTCGATCAAAGCTACACACCGTTCTAGGAGCCCAAATACCCCCACAAGCAAATACCCTCATGTCTTTGCATAGACAAAGGAGGATTCCTTCACCCAGGAAAGTACCATAAGGGAGGGACTGGGCTTTGGGAGTGCATTTCCTTGGCACCCTAGCCCTCCTCCCCACAGCAGTAATCCACTGGGTTCTCCCAAGGATACGTGACCTTGAAGACCAAATCCTTTTCCTTCACAGAATCATGGAAGGGGCCATACAAGCCATCTAGTCCAACCCCCTGCTCAGCGCAGGATCGGCCAAGAGCCTCCCTGACAAGTGTTCGTCCAGCCGCTGCTTGAAGGCGGCCAGGGAGGGGGAGCTCACCTCCTCCCTACGTAGCTGATTCCAGCATTGTACAACTCTTATTGTACAAAAGTTTCCCCTAATATCCAGCTGGTACCTTCCCGCCCTTAATTTAAACCCATTCTTGCGAGTCCTCTCCTCTGCTGCCCACAGGAACAGCTCCCTGCCCTCCTCTAAGGGACAGCCCTTCAGATACTTCAAGAGAGCAATCCTGTCCCCCCCTTCAGCCTCCTCTTCTCCAGACTCAACATCCCCAAGAAGTCCCTCAGCCTTTCCGCGCAGGGCTCCTTGGTCTCCAGGCCCCTGTTCATCCTCATCGCTCTCCTCTACACCCGCTCCATTCTGCCCACGTCCTTTTTGAAGTGAGGCCTCCAGAACGTGCGGCCTGACCAATGAAGTGTACAGCGGGACCATGACATCTTCCTCAGAGATCCTTTCACCTACCACCTGAAGGATCAAGGAGAGTCACTCTTCCTCTTCTTTAATTGGGACCTATTGAGGAACACAGTCAAAAAGCATGCCCTAAGTGTGCGGACTCTAATCTGGGAGAACCGGGTTTGATTCCCCACTCCTCCACTTGCACCTGCTGATGTGACCTTGGGTCAGTCACAAGCTCTGGCACAGCTGTCCTTGAAAAAGAGCAGTTTGTGTCAGAGCTCTCTCAGCCCCACCCACCTCACAGGGTGTCTGTTGTGGGGAGGGGAAGGGAGTTTGTAAGCCGCTCTGAGACTCCAAGTGAAGGGCGGGGTATACATCCAATCTCTTCTCTTCTTCTTCTTCTTCTAATGTTCAGGGCGGGAAGGTGGACGCATATAGCCTGTTCTGGTCACAGCTTGGAAGCGAAGAACCTCTGCTTATCCCTTGCCTAGAATGTCCCTTGCTGGGGTCGCCATAAGTCAGTTGTGTCTTGATGTCCCTTATGCAACATTTAAGGTACCGGATTCAAGGTTGAGGTACGTAACATCTTGCATTGCCTTCAACGAGTCACAAAGACATACAGAACCGGAATGAACTCCCTGGCTACGGCTCGGCATTGGAAGTACCCACAGATCTGAGATCTGGAGGACCACCAGGCACTTCAAACCCCTCTCAGTCCATCTGCAGGAGAATCAAGTGGGGAGGATCTACACAGTACTCCCACCCACCCCAACCCCCCAAAACGTTTTTTAAAGGAAATCGCCTCACCCAAAACTTGGATAACCTTGGAATCCTGGAGCATGGAGTTCCCACGGGAAGCCTGAACTGTCACTCTGACTTCCCCGATCTCTGTGAAAGTAGTCACCAGGAAGCTCTCCAATGAAAGGTGTGGCTATTTAAAAGAAAAGGCAAGACAGGAAAAAACTGAGTTGTGGCTGGAAAGAGACGTGTAAGGAGGCTGTCGGCATCGTTAGGTTTGAACCTTGCGCAGTCCTGGAACCCGCACTCACTGCCAGGGCACAATTTTGGAAAAATCCTCCTGGGCACGGGCAGAGAGCATTTCCTCCAGCAGTGGATAACCGCAAGCTGTTCTCACACATCAGGGATGAAGGGCAAAAGATCCCAGATCGCGGCAGAGACATCCCTGGCATCGGGTGACCCGGGACGAATGCCCCAGGCCCAGCGGTTTGGGGGACTCTGCCAATCATCTAGGCAATGGTGTTTGTGTGGGAGGTACAAGCCAGCTGATCAACAGCGGTTTGGGAATGAATGGCTCTGTCAGCTATGCTGCCATGATGGGGAGGTATCCATTCTCTCGATCTGTGGGCCAGATGCTGCTTCTTTACTTTTGCTTCTGTAATGCTGTCTTGCAGGTTGCCGGTGTAGTGTCTGGGATGCATGGAACCGTGGGAGCACTTTCGGTTCCCAGCTGCGGCCTCTAACGGCCTGAGACCCCTTCTCCCGCGTGCGGGAGTCAGGCTAATTGGCCTACGGAAAGGTGTGTGTGCGTGCATACGAATACCCTATATCCCATTATGCTTGTAGGAACGTTGCCATTCTTAACAGTGACTTTGTTACTGCCAGGGCCGGCTCACGCACTAGGCGAACTAGGCGATCGCCTAGAGCGGGACGGCCCTTAGGGGCACCAAACTGCACCCGGCCCCGTACTTTGGGAGTTTCTTGATTATTATCTTTGTCCATAAATGTGTTTTTTTTTGTAAATGTGGGGGGGGGCCGGGGGGGGGGGGGGGCAGAAGGGATCCTTGCCTAGGGTGCAAAATAAGCTGGAGCCGGCCCTGTGCATCTATAGCTCTGCAATAAAGTATAACCTTTCTGATAAGCATGTACTCAGTTGTTGGCTGTGGAACCTGACAGGCTCAAGAGGCTGTGGTAAGGTTGCCAACTGCCAGGTAGCACCTGGAGATCTCCCAGAATCAGAACTGATCACCAGAAGATCAAAATCAGTTCCCTTGGAGGAAATGGCTACTTTGGAGGGTGGACTCTATGGCATTGTACCCCGCTGAGGTCCCTCCCCATCCCAAACCCCGCCCTCCCCTGACTCCACCTCCCAAATCTCCAGGTATTTCTCAACCCAGCCACCCTAGGCTGGGGGGAGGAGCTTGTCACAGGTCCCACATCCCTCTAGGGACACCCCTGCCAGGGGGTGTTACTTCCAAACAGTCCTGATTCCTCAGGTGTTCGCTCATTCATAGAAATTAAATCCAGGGGCAAATCAGCCAGTACCCACAGTTGTATATAACAAAGCCTTGCTTTAAAAAAACAAAAAAAACAAATGAAAACCAGCCTCAAAAATCTGTAATTCTGAAAACAGGAAAAGTGGAGGTAGACTTAACTCTTTCCACACTGGCTGTAATCAAAGTCACTCTACTGCCCTGAAAAACTCTTTCCCCACTGGCTGTAATCCAAGTCCCTCTCCTGCCCTGAGTAGCAGGTATATGTTTACCCTTGTATCTGGAACGCCATAGGTGGGAGGCTGGTAGGGCAGATTAAGCTTCCCCACTAGGGAAGCCAGACTCCAGGTGGAACCTGGGGATCCCCCAGAATTACAGCTCATCTCCAGACTACAGAGATCAGTTCCCCTGGATAAAAATGTGTGCTTTAGAGCAGGGGTGTCAAACATAAGGCCCGAGGGCCAGAACCAGCCCTTCCAGGGCTCTTATGCGACCCGCGAGCAACTGATGCAAGGGAGGGAGTGCTGGGGGGGAGAGAGTGGGTGGAGCCACTCCATTGTAGTTTCAGCACGGTAGAACAACGGCAGTCAGGCATCAGGGGAGCATCTGCCCAGCGCTGCACTGCTGCCTCTCCAATCGGCCTATGTGCGTTTTCCTCTGCACCCACCATCCCACCCCAGGGGGCCTTGCAGTGAGGATACACCTACTCGGAGCTTACCAGCTCCTGTCCTTTATACAGTTTCTATCTCCAGTACCCAGCATTACATTTTATGGCACACATGGCCCAGCCCGACAAAGTGATATTTATGTCAGACCCGGCCCTCATAACAAATGAGCCTGACACCTCTGCTTTAGAGGGTGTACTCCATGGTATTCTATTCCACTGAGGTCTCTATCCTCCCCAAGCTCCATGCCCAAATCTCCAGGAATTTCCTAACATGGATCTGAAAACCCTACCCCCCTCCCGTCCCCTGCTAGTGGCCACGGGGGACCTAGTAACCCACCCTCCTCCTTGTCTCAGGGCCTGTTTTCATTTACCAATATTGAGACTCTGTTAAACTCCTTTGCATGTGATTTCACTTTGCCTCTAAGCCAATCTCTCATCATGTCATACATCAAATGCCTAATATAAATATGCATTACTGTGATTTATTATACACATTAAGCAAAAAGGAGTATCACAATTAAACATAGGTATAGTTCAAGATTGTATAGTCTGCTTCTCAAAGTCCAGTTACACCGGGATATAACTGAGATAAAGCACTTGAAGACTTTTAATGAATGAAGTTATTAACAGACGGATTTCAAAGTGAAAAAGGCACAAGACAAAGATGCCCCTTATCACCACTCCTATTCATTCTTGCAATGGAGATCGTTGCCTCCAAAATAAGACAGGTTTCCAAAACTGAAGGACTGAAAGTGGATGGAAAGGAAGTTGAACTGAAAAGTTATGCCTATCGGGGGTCATTTCCTGCAGGAGCGCACAGGAACGGAGCTCCGGCAGTAAAGAGCCCAGGGGGCGGGCACATGCAACAAGCCCCACCCCCTGCTCCCAGCAGCCCACAGTCAGAGCAAGAAGCGGCGAGGTAAGTCACAGAGCTCCCCCACCCAAAACAGTCCAGTGGCACCTTTAAGACCAAGTTTTATTCAGGTACAAGCTCTCCCTCCTCTGCGAGGACAGATCTGCACGTCCCCCCCCCCAATAGCTAGCAATCCAAAACAGTCCAGTGGAGCCTGAGTGGTGGGTGTTGCCTTCTGACACACTTCCGGTGATGTCAGGGGGTGTGGCATATGCAAAAAAGTTATGCTAAAGAGTTATGCTAATGAGCCCCTGCACCTCTTTTTCTACGAAATGACCCCTGATACCGATTATGTCGTTTTGAAAATTTCAGATCCACAAAAAACTGCAGCCTGTTACAGAACAAACTGAAAGATTTGGCTCCTTTTGGGGATTTAAAATTAATAGAACCAAAACGAAAATAATTTCAAATTTCTAACAAAGCAAGAAGAAGAAAATATTAAGAAAATTACAGGATATGAATTAGCATCAAATCCAGTTAAATATTTGGGAATAAACCTGACTGGGCAAAGTGGCACATTATTTAAAGATAATTATAATGTGATCTGGGGGGAAATATAAAAAGATTTGGAAGGATGGTCTAAATCAAAACTGTCATGGCTGGGAAGAATCTCTGCAATAAAAATGAACATACTTCCAAAAATAAACTTTTTATTTCAGATGAACCAATCAATATACAAGAGAAGACTCTCAAAGACTGGCAAAAACAAATGGACATGTTTATATGGAAAGGCAAAAAATCAAGAATTAGATTTAAAGTGTTACAAGATGGGGGAAAAAGAGTAGGTCTAGCGGTACCTAATATCAAATCATATTACCAAGCAACTGGCCTAGTTTGTATTATACATTGGATTAGAAATCCAAATGAAAGACTAATGAAATTAGAAACTGCAGACCTGGCTGAAGGTATACATATTTATCGTTGGATCAAGAAAGGAACATGAAAAAATATAATCGAAAAATCATGCAATCAGAGACAGTTTATTTAAAATCTGGGAGTCTTTAAGAAGAAGAATTAGTCTTCCAGTTTAACCTGTAATGTCATCTATAGATGCATATTGTGATAAATACATGAGGAAAAATAATGACTTCATAACATATCAAGATACGATAAATTTACAAGGTGAAATAAAGTCCTGGCAAACCATTGTGGAAGAAGGAAAGGACATACAATGGCTAATATATTTCCAACTGATTTCCAGATTGAACAATGATGTCTATACAGATGGAGATGGAATAAGAGGTTTGACAGAATTTGAAAAGATAATTACGCAACAGAAGGATTACCTACTAGGACAGATTTATAAATTATTACTTCAATATGATACAGAAACAGAACAAGTTAAGGTGTGAATGATGAAATGGATACAGAATTTTGGCAAAGAGATATTTTTCCAACAGTGGGAAAACCTATGGGTGAAAGACATAAAATTCACCATGAGAAGGGAGAATTGGTATAAGATGTTTTTCTGATGGCACATCACCCCAAAAGATACTGAAAAGCTGGATAACAATTATAAAGCGACCTGTTGGAAGTGTAAAGACACAGATGGCACCTTCTACCACATGTGGTGGATGTGTAAAAAGACAAGAAGATTTTGGAAAGACATACATGAAGAAATCGAGAATATCTTAAAAATTAGATTTGCTATGAAACTAGAGACTATGTTGGGAATTTTACTAGACAATACCGAAAGAACTTCACAGCAATTATTTAGATATATATTAATTGCAGCTAGAATAGTCTTGGCAACAAAGTGGAAAACCATCACTTGAGATGATAAAGGGGAAGTTTCTCTGAGCTAGAGAAAAGGTGGGGTATAAATAATTAAATCAATAAATAATTTGAGACTTCCTGTTATTCGCTGCCGTAAAACATGGCAAAGTTTGAAATGCCCCAGAATCACAAATAATTTTTATTCCAATACCTGAAGGCTGTCTCCAATCCACCAGTAAAATAGCGTGAAGTTTGGGTTCCTTGGCAGGGTAACGGCTGTCAGGTTCACCTCCTGATTTCTGCCAACGACGGGAACAACTTCGAGATGTAAAGCCTGTAATGGAGCTAGAAAGAATCCCACTCATCAGTGATCAAGCATTGCAGGGTCTTGAACTGTTTCGTACTCTCGCCTCTACAGCAGACCCACCAACTCTCTCTTGAGGAAGGGCATCCATTAGGGTTGCCAGTGCCCCGTCTCCCCCCGGCCACCAGCCATGTCTCATTAACCTGATCTCATTAGATCTCAGAAACTAAGCAGGGTTGGTCCTAGCTAGTAAATGGATCGGACATCTCCAAGGAATACCTTTGTGACACAGAGGCAGGCTACGGTAAACCACCTCTGAATGTGTCTTGCCTTGAAAACCCGATGGGGTCACTGTAACTCAGCTGTGACCTGACTGCACTTCCTACCACCGCATGAATTAATGACCTCCAAAATATCCTAACATTAACAGCCTTGACCAGGTCTTCCAAACTGAGGGCCGTGGACTCCTTGATCGACTCAATCCATCTCATATCGGGTCTTCCTCCCCCCCCCACATTTATTTTCCATATTTTCCATAAGAATACAAACATTTCAGTTTCTTAGGTTACATAAATTTTTAGAGTCGTGAAATCAGATTACATTCCTTATACATATTTTTAGCTAATTACTTATCAACTTATATTGTTTATCCATTTATATACCCTTATCAGAGGTCATTTCGGGGGGGAACGCGGGGGAATGCAGTTCCCCCGGGTGAGGTGCAGGGGGGCGGGGCACATGACAAAGCCCCACCCCCTGCTTCCGGCCGCCCCACTTCCAGCCCTCATTCAGCCAGGAGGAGGCAGGAGAAGAGGGAGGGTAAGTTGCTTCCTCCCTGCCTCTCCCCACCCCTGCCTGCCTGGAGCCAGGGAGGGCCTTGGCAGGGCTTCCTCGCACTCCCCCTGGCCTTGCAGGTCTACCACCGGGCCCCTGATGTCAGGGGGTGTGGCATATGCTAATGAGTTATGCTAATGAGTCCCCCTAGCTCTTTTTCTACGAAATGACCCCTGACCCTTATCCATCTTTTATTCTGTAATTTACGATCTTGAAGCAATAAACTCAAATTATCCAGTTGTGCTAATTCTAAGAGTTTTGATATTAAGTCCTCTTTTGAGGGTATTTTATCTGTCTTCCAATTTTTTGCCACCAATATTCGCGCCGCTGTTGTAATGTATACTAATAAATATGACTCCTGCTTAGCATAACCTTTTGGAACCATATTCAGTAAGTAGGTTTCAGGTAATAGCTCAACTTCTAAGTCCAGTATTTCTAAGATTATATTATGTACCATTTCCCGATATTTTTGTATTTTACAGCATTTCCACCAATTCTCCTGCTGCCGTCAACTCTTCCTAGCATTATTGTCTTTTCCAGCAACTCTTATCTTCTCAGACCAAACTGTACATCTCAGCAAACCATCTTTAGTTGAAAATGGCAACAGATTCTAATTGAATGCCACTTTGGGAGCTGATGTGGCCAAAACACAAGGCAGAAATACATCGAATCGATAAATAAAGGCACTGGAGGGCCTCCTGGTGGTCTCCTAGAATTAGAAATGATCTTCAGGCAACAGAAATAATCCCCCCAGGAGAAAATGGCTGCTTTGGAGGATGGACATTATACCCTCCCCAAACCATGTCCTCCCCAGGCTCCACCCCCAAATCTCCAAGAATTTCCCAATTCATAATTGGCAACTCTAACGTTAAGTGTAGGCTTTGCAGACTATTCCGGGAGGGGATACCTGTTAAGTGCCACATCTCAGTGGAGGAACGACAGTCAGTGCAGGAGTGGCAATCTAGCTAGGGTTGCCAAGCTGAAAAATCTCCTTACCGGGGGACTCCCGGTCTGTGGCTGGCGCACGCACCGCACGCACGTCACCAGGAAGTGACGTTATGACGCCAGGCACGCTGGGGGCGGAGCCACGACCATCCGAGGGAAAACCATAGAGTTTTCCCTTGGATGACCGTGGCCCCGGCCCCAGCGTGCCCGGCGTCATAACATCACTTCCTGGTGACGCGCACGCCAGGGTGGGGTTCCCCCCGGGGCCCGATCCACCAGCGGCAGGGAACGGGCCTCTGGGGCTGGGGTTTCCCCGCCCCCCAGGGGGACTTGGCAAGCCTAAATCTAGCGTCCACCTCTATATGTTTATTTTACTTTATAACACCTGAAAGCTGACACCCAGAATTATACTTTGTTGGTCTTAAAGGGGCCACTGGACTCAAACCCACCTGAAGCTATTTTACTTTGTGTTATCTATAGTCTGCCCTTCTCACCAGGAGTTAAGGCGGATCACATAGTATAAAGTCAATGCACTCAGTGGGATGCTACATCTATTAAGCAATGCAATAGGACTAGGATTGCCGAAACAAAGCTGACGTCTGAACTGAGCCCAAGGGTGTGATCACGCTGACAGTTTGGTGCGATATGGCACTGCCTCTAATTGCCAGTTTGGTGCAGTGTTTAAGTGCATGGACTCTTATCTGGGTTTGATTCCCCACTCCTCCACTTGCAGCTGCTGGATGACCTTGGGCAAGCCATAGTTCTGTCAGAGCTGTTCTCTCAAGGGCAGTTCTCTCAGAGCTCTCTCTTCCCCACCTACCTCACAGGGTGTCTGTTGTGGGGAGGGGAACGGAAAGGAGTTTGTAAGCCGCTCTGAGACTCCAAGTGAAGGGCAGGGTGTATAAATCCAATCTCCTCCTCCTCCTCCTCCTCTTCTTCTTTAAAATTTGCCAGTGTTGCAGGGCATATCATCCAAATAGCACACCCTGCTGCAGGTTACCTACGTGGCCGCCCCCTGGTCAAGTATCCACATTACTGCAGCGTCTCAGCCACGGAGTGCACTACTCGGTTTTTAAAATGCAGTGGGCGCATATATGCTCATGCACGGATATATGTGTTCATGTGCACGCATGTGTGCTCATGCACTTGTGTGCATGTGTGCCCATGTGCATATAGGCAAAAACTCCACCAAAAAAACCCCACCCCAGCAGTGTAAAAGGATCTGCAGGATCAGACTGCCAATCCATTTTGTGTGCGCTCCTCCAAATTCAGACATCCGGCAATGCGCAATGAATGCACGGGGAACCAAAAACACCATTTGTGATGTGGTGCCTTTTCAACCTGGCTCCAAGTCATCCAACAGCAGGGTGAGTATGCCTGGAGAACACCCGACAAATGTGGCTGTGTGACTGTGCCCATTTAATCTGGAGTGGAAGCGTGGCTATGTCGGGTCCAACTGCTCATGTGACCACACCCTTCATATTAAACACAACACATGAAACAATGCAGAACATGGTATGACATCAGTAGAAACACAGTGCATTTTCCTGGACCAGTAGGTTATGATGTAGCTGTATTTCCTTCACAAAAATGCCTGTGTTGTTAATTTGTTCTATTATTTTTTATGGCTTTTGTACACGGCTTTCAATACACTGTGGGAAAGGAGGTTAAAAATCCTTTGATCCAGTAATTCAAATAATGCCTTCTTAGGAGGCCTAACAGGTCAAATCCAGTTTCCAGCAGTGCCTCCCCATACAAGAAAAAAGACTGAATAAATAACCCTTCTTCAGAATTCCATTGCCTCGAGCAGGCAAGAGATGTTGAAATTCCAATTAAAATTCCTCTGAAAATGTTGAATTCATTCTGCTCTGAAGAAGTGGGGTTCCCAGGCCTTCACTGGACCCACTGCATGGCTAGGGGTGTAAGCTCTGGTGTTCGAAATACTTGGAGATTTTGGGAGTGTGGTCTGGGGAGGGCGGAGTTTGAGGAGGACAGGGACATTCACCCAAACCTTAATCCAATGGGAAAAGTGAGAACATTTGGCTAAGAGAATGGAGATTGGTTCCAGTGAATGATGTACACAATATATTGAGCGATTCTTGAGAAAGAAGGCTGGGAACGACTTGTCAACCAGGAAGCCGTCGGATCGCTTGTCTGGCAGTGAGGATTACTTGTCCTACAGTGGTGGGATTGTTGAATTGCCTCTTCTATAGCAGCAAGCTCTGAAATAAAATACTACTTTTGGATTACGTTTATACAGGAGCTAGCTGTTTAGATTAGGGTTGCCAAATCCATCTTCCACCCCCCCAGCGGGGGCATT
>NW_015162572.1:99148-114041 GCF_001447785.1 Gekko japonicus
ATTCCTGGAGGGGGTGGGGTATCCCCGATGTGATGATGTCACATTGGGGACGTCCGCCGCCGCCCCCACCCGCCCGTGTGCCAGATCTCCAGAAACGGCAGTTCCCTGCACTTAAAGGAGCCGGCGTTTCCCTTTTAAATGTAGGAGCCGGCGTTTCCCCTTTAAGAGCAGCCACATTGCCCTTTTAAGAGCACGAAGCTGGCATTTCCCTGCAAGCTTGCGGAGATCAGGCTTGGGAGGAAACACGGGTTCCACACACTTAAAGGGAGAGAGATGGGTGGCTGTGGGTGTTGGGGGTGGGGCTTCCCCCGCCGGCCATCTGGCCGGCGGCAGGTAGAACCCCCCACAGAACAGGGGACCCCTGGCAAACCGGGGGGTTTGGCAACCCTAGTTTAGATAGGAGAATGTTTGGACTGTTCCCTTCATTTTTTTGTTACTTTGATTATGCATCCGATTGCCTATATATGAATTTGAATGAATTTCGTAAATACCTATATGGTGATTATACTTATTGCACACAATTTATATTTTTATTAAATACTGATGCATTTATTGTATGTTTATACACGGTGTATTCTATTGTTTTGTACTTATTCCATCGTGGTCCCTGTTTTGTTGATGTTCAACCTCCAAAGCAGCCATTTTCTCTGGGGGAACTAATCTTGTCTGTCTGGAGATCAATTGTAATAGCACGAGACCTCCAGGTGTCTGGAGGGTGGCAACAAGTGTTTGGGCAGTTACGGGCCAAAGGTGGTATGATGAGGCAGTTTTGTGCTCCTAAATCTCCTTTTTTTAAAAAATTGTACTTTACAGCAGCTGTGAGGAACTGCCAGTTTGGTTGGAGAAGGGTTGTTCGACCTTGTCAGCTTCTGCTCTTCCCCCGACATAAGTTGCTCCCCTGAAGCAGCTATTAACTCTGCAGGGGGGGAAATAAATATTTTTACTCCTGTGGAGATAACAGCCGCTTTTTGAGAAGGGGAGTGCTTACATTGGGGAAATGGCTGTCATGAAGTACACAAAAACGAACAGCTCCCTTACATCTTGTTTAGTGGTGATGTGGTTAGACAGTCTAGGATACGGGAGACCTGGGTCCGAATTCCCACTCTACCATGGAAGCTTGCTAGTTGAGCTTGGGCCAATCACACATGCTCAGCCTAACCGACTTCACAGCATCGTTATGAGGATAAAATGGAGAAGGGGAAAATGTTAAACCGAAACAGAAGTGGGGGGGGGGAAGCACCAAAGTTGGGTACCCAAAGGTTGGGTGAGAGAAAAAAATATTTTGAGAAATAAAATATTTGTATTTGTTATAAAGTGCATTGAAACGAAACTTTAAAAACGAAGAAGAAGGAGGAGGAGGAGAAGGAGGAGGAGGAGGAGGAGATTGGATTTATACCCCGCCCTTCACTCAGAGTCTCAGAGTGGCTTACAAACTCCTTTCCCTCCCCCTCCCCACAACAGACACCCTGTGAGGTAGGTGGGAAAGAGAGAGCTCTGAGAGAACTGCTCTTTCAAGGACAGCTCTGACAGAACTATGGCTTGCCCAAGGTCATCCAACAGCTGCAAGTGGAGGAGCGAGGAATCAAACCCAGTTCTCCCAGATTAGAATCTGCCACTTCACCAAATTGGCACAATCCGTCCTGGAAGTGGCAAATATTTGAAATAAGTTCATTTCAATATTTATAGGTTAAAACCTTGAACCAATAAAACAGGACCAATAATTCAAAATAGCTAGGTAGATAACTTTGAATGACATTAAAACAGGACCAAACACGTTTCGGCCTCCAAGGCCTGCCTCGGAGTTCAGTTTTTGTATATACATGTACACTATGCCTCGGTCATAAGAACACCTTCCTCAGAGTAAGCCCCAAACAGACTTACCTTCATAGGATTGCTCCCTAAACAAGCAATTTTAGAAATATCGCTACTAATTATTATTAGGGCTGCCAAGTCCCCCTTGGGGGGCAGAAAACCCCCCGCCCCAGAGGCCCATCCCCCAACACCAAGGAATCGGGCCCCGGGGGGATGGTTTTCCCTTGTATGGCCGTGGCCCCGCCCCCAGCATGCCCGGCGTCATGACGTCACTTCCCTGTGACGTGCATGCGGCGCGCACGCCAGGATCCGCATGGGAGTCCCCCGCCGGCAAGGTAAGTGCCACTTGGCAACCCTAATTATTATTATCACTGAGTCTAAGCAGAGGGGAAATGAAGGGGGGGGGGTGGAAGCTCAGGACTTACAGTGAACCTGAACAAACACAACTGCCTCCTCTCGGCCTGCTGCGTTCTCTGCTGTCACCGAAGCACGGTAAACCCCGGGATTCTCATAGCGGTGTTGAATGGGCTCATCTGCCAGTGTGAGGTTCACGTACATGGCCTTAAAGCCGTCTCCATGGTCCACTTGGTATTTCGTATTTACAATATCTCCCTGTGAAAAATTGAGAGCATCCAAAATAAGAATTCCGAAAATTTAGTTCCATGACAAAACCTGGCAATGTGACACAAACAAAATCAGAGATCGGGAGATAATTACTGTCGGCTCTTTTACTGTACTGAACACTTCTCTCTTTTTAAAAACAAGAGATGGCCAGTGGGTTATTAAAAAACACCTGCTCAGAAAAGGGTCTGAAACAAAAACTATTCTCTGTCTCATCTGCATTTCTTCTGCTTGTTTATATGAGAACTTGTTTTGTAGTAACATATTTTCGTTGACAACTGGAATGCCCAACGAAATTTGCGATGCATGCTCAAAGCAAATTTTTGCAAAGTACACCCATGTGGCTAGAAACCATGCTCCACAACTCTAAGAGTCAAAGCAGAGGTATGGTGAGTGGAGGAGAATTTACCAGAGCATCCCTCCACGACTCTCGCTCTTGACTTGCTGCTCACTGCGGTTCAACCACTGGTGTTCATTTGGGGTTTCCTTTCCTTTCTTAGACTGCTGCTCATGACCCTGGGTACTGGTGATGTTGTAACTAGGGATGGGCACGAACCAGGAAAATGGAGGTTCACGGTGGTTCGTGGGGTCTCACGAACCACAGTTCGCAAAACCTCCACAAATGTTTCCATTTAGCAAACCGGTTTGGGTTCATGATGTTCGAGCAGCTTCCAAGTGGGGGGAGCGAAAGTGATGCAAGCCAGTTCAGCGATCTGCTTCCGTTCTGCTAGTTCAGTGATTCCTTTTGCTCCCCCAGCCGCAGAAGCCACAGCAGTTCTCACAAGTGAGCTCAGAAGGCATGCCTTCTGACAGCTCGCTCGTGTTGCACTGCGGCAGCAGCATGACTCGTGCAAGTCAACTCAGAAGGCATTTAAATGCCTTTTGAGCTCACTTGCATCGCGCCACCTCAAACCCTCTTACCAACCGAACGAACCACGGCAAAACCACGGTGATTCATGAGTGGTTCGTGAACAGCACAACTTCACGAATTGTCGATTGAAAATGCACAAACCAGCCCGGTTTGTCACAAAATTTGGTTTGTAATTAAGTTTGTGCCCATCCCGAGTTGTAACTCTGGCACCCACCAGTTCCTGTCAAGTGACTCTGATGTCACGTGACTTCCTGTCATGCAGCTGCAGCTTCATGGGTCCCATGCTCAGCAGTCCTGGGAGTGGAAAAGCTGAAATCCACTGGCTTAGATGGGCTGATGTTTTCACATGTTAAGCACCCCAGAGAGCACAATCCCCAAATCTGAAGTACAGAATTTCAGCAGAACAAAATTAACCCTTCAGTGTCAACCCTCTCCATCCTCAACGTCTCCTGTGGTCAGGTACCAGGTGCACTTATGCAGTCAACCTCTTTGAAGAGCCTCTGTAGAATGGATGAAGAGACACGTCCACAAGGAGCAACAAAGAGGAGATCTTCCATGCAGTGATGAGTTAACTCTGTTCATCTGCTCAGTTGCTGGAGGGCACTCAGAATGTATAGGTCTCCTGGGAGAATGCCTGATTTGCCTAAACTGTACTGTCTTGCTTGAGTGTATGAAGAGCCTGGGATTGCTCCTGGACCAGGGCTCTTTTTGTAGAAAAAGCCCAGCAGGAACTCATTAGCATAATAGGCCACACCCAGCAGCAGAAACTCATTAGCACATTAGGCCACACCCATGACAGCACAGCTCATTAGCATATTAGGCCACACCCCCGTGTTACCAGAAGTGTGGATATCCAACCACACCCATCTTTTGCTTCTTATTCTGTTTACCTTGTTTGTTGTCAAAACCCAGGGCCTTTTTTTGTAGCAGGAACTCCTTTGCATGTTAGGCCACACACCCCTACTGTAGCCATTCCTAATGAGTTTCTGCTGTTGGGTGTGGCCTATTATGATAATGAGTTCCTGCTGGGTGTGGCCAACTTGCGAGCCAGCCGGAATTCCGTTCCTGTGCGTTCCTGCCCCAAAATAGCCCTGTCCTGGACCATGTGTCAGCTAGCTGCCATTTTTTGCTTGTTTCCCTCCCTGTTCCCGCTTGCTCGCAGCTCAGCGGCTTGCAGTAAACATTGCTTGGGAGACCATGGGAGCCAGCTCTGCCAGACGGCGCTATCTGTCTGGCCTTGTGAGGAAGGGAGAGCTTGGGTTCCACCTCGAGTGTGAATCTTACTGCTCTCATGTAACCCTGCGAGTCTCCTGCTCATTTTGTAATCTCCCGCCGGGAGAATTCCCCCGCGCGCACTCGGAGTTCATTTGCTTAGCCATTTGCCTCGTCCTGCTATATGTAGGGATGTTTCCGCCCCATGGTCATTCCTAACAATAATCCTGTAGATAGGATACCAGTTTTGTACTCTAATAAAGCATAACGCGTCTTAGGAAACGTGTGTGGAGAGCAGGCTAATGAGTCCCCCTAGCTCTTTTTCTACGAAATGACCCCTGGTGGAGAGTTACTTGCTGTGAAACCTGACACCATGCTCCCCCCCTTTTTTTTTTGAGAAAGTCAGGAGTACTTTCTGCCTGATCTGACAGCTCTCTTCTCTCTTTGCTGCACTGACCCATGCATCATATACCTCCAGATCACAATGCAGTAACCTGCTTTATGTTAGGCTGCCCTTGAAGGTAACACAGAAACCGCAGCAGGTGCAGAACACTGCAGCATAGTTCCTGGCTGATGGGAGCCATTATCTGCAAATCACACACCATTTTAAAAAACCCAACAACGCTGGATTTATGTGTAGATTCAATTTAAGATACTGGTTTTGACCTATAAAGTCCTTTACGACTACATATTTGAAGGACCATCTCTCCTGCTATACGCTGATGCAGCAGCTGAGGTCTGCCTCATGTCATCTATTAGCGATTCCCAGGGCTATTTTTGGGCAAGAACGCACAGGAACGGAGTTCCGGCTGGCTCCTGAGTTGGCCACGCCCAGCAGGAACTCATTAGCATAATAGGCCACACCCAACAGAAGAAAATCATTAGGATTGGCTACATTAGGGGTGTGTGGCCTAACATGCAAAGGAGTTCCTGCTACAACAAAAGGCCCTGGGTTTTGACAACAAACAAGGTCAACAGAATAAGAAGCAAAAGGTGGGTGTGGCTGGATGACCACACTTCTGCGAACATGGGGGTGCGGCCTAATATGCGAATGAGTGGTGCTGTCAGGGGTGTGGCCCAATATGCTAATGAGTTTCTGCTATTGGGTGTGGCCTATTATGCTAATCAGTTCCTGCTGGGCTTTTTCTACAAAAAGAGCCCTGATTCCCCTTTTTCAAGAGGTACATCTGTCCTCTCTCAGGGCCACGTATTTCTTCAGAGTCACCCCTCTTGTAGAATGACTTCACAGAGGAGGAGTGCAGATGGCCTCCTCTAGCAGGATTTCAAAAGCTGTGTAAGGTTGGATTACTCCTGCAGGCCTCTGAAAGTTGAAGTGGATCGCTGATATGCTGTGCCCTGGACCAGAAGATGGCAGCTATTTTGTTTCTTCTGAACCTCCGAGGTGGAGATTGGCGTTCTTCAGAATTATGAGGCCGAAGGCATATACCGTCAAAGCTAAATGTGGGCAAATTCATCCTGCTCAGATCTTGAGGTTTCTACTGCAGTTGCATGAATAAAATTGCACGAGCTTCAAAGTTTGTATGTTTTTTTGTTAAAGTGACCTTTAGTGATGTTTTTGGTTGTCTTTGTTCCTAGTGTCCTTTACCGTTCTGTGCCAAAAAGCAGCAGGATACATAGGTTTAGGCAAACATATAAAGAGAGTTTTCCGTTTTCTGAAAGTTCTCTTTTGAATTCCTATGCTGCAATATATGTCCCCTGGGAAATGCAGTGAAGAACATTTGTTTTTTTCTGCCTAAATG
The DNA here is from genome assembly GCF_001447785.1 of Gekko japonicus. Classification (NCBI taxonomy): domain Eukaryota; kingdom Metazoa; phylum Chordata; class Lepidosauria; order Squamata; family Gekkonidae; genus Gekko; species Gekko japonicus. The sequence goes on from NW_015162572.1 coordinate 105,425, forward strand.
TTTTCACTATTTAAAAAATAAATTTTAAAAATATCTACACTAGAAGGGTGAACAAATACACATGATGAAAATCTGTTACTTCCAGGGAAGAGGGAGTTTTTATGGTTTTTACTTTTTTTAAGAAGAAGAAGAGAAGAATAAGAGATTGGATTTATACCCTGCCCTTCACTCAGAGTCTCAGAGCAGCTTGCAAAATCCTTTCCCTTCCAATCCGCACAACAGACTCCCTGTGAGGTAAGTGGGGCTGAGAGAGTTCTGACAGAAACTGCTCTTTTTCAAGAACAGCTCTTATCAGAACTACAGCTTGCCCAAGGTCATCCAGCAGCTGCAAGCGGAAGAGTGGGGAATCAAACCCGGCTCTCCCAGATTAGAGTCCGTGCACTTAACCACTACACCAAACAAAGATAACCAAAAACCACAAACTTTTAAAAGTTATTTTAAAAACACATCTTTGAAATCTTCTCTGTACGAGAGCACAATAATTGTCACTTATTCTCCAACAGCTTTGCAGAAGTGACAGATTTTACTCTTACAATTGGAAATTGCCCAAGGAACTCCCTGAACACTGCAGCCAGAGTCCTCGTTGGGGCCAGCTATTGGCAGAATGTGAGCCCTTCATTAAAGCAATTGCACTGGCTACCAGTACATTCCTGAGCCCATTCAAGGTGTTGGTTCTAACCAGGGCTCTTTTTGCAGGAAAAGCCCAGCAGGAACTCATTAGCATAATAGGCCACACCCAACAGCAGGAACTCATTAGCATATTGGGCCACACCCCTGACAGCACAGCTCATTACCACATTAGGCTGCACCCCCATGTTACCAGAAGTGTGGTTATACAGCCACACCCACCTTTTGCTTCTTATTCTGTTTACCTTGTTTGTTGTCAAAACCCAGGGCCTTTTTTGCAGCAGGAACCCCTTTGCATGTTAGGCCATACACCCCTAATATAGCCAATCCTAATGAGTTTCTGCTGTTGGGTGTGGCCTATTATGCTAATGAGTTCCTGCTGGGCGTGGCCAACTTGGGAGCCAGCCGGAGCCCCGTTCCTGCGCGTTCCTGCCCAAAAATAGCCCTGGTCCTAACATTTAAAGCCCTTCATGGCTTGTGAAGGACCATCTCCTGCTCAGGGATTAAGATCACAGGGAGAAGGCCCTCCTGACTGCCCCTCCAATCAAAGAAGTACACAAGAGAGGACCTTCTCAGTGGTAGCCCCACGATTATGAAACAACCTACCCAGGGAGGTGTGCCTGACCTCCTCACTTTTCAATCTTTAGGTGGCAACTGAAGACAGTTTTATTTAGCACTGCATTTCGTCACGTTTACCAGCTCTCCTGAGAAGAGACCTTAAATTTTGGTTTCATGTTTTTTAATGTATTTTATTCGATGTGTTTGATGTATGTTCGTAAGCCGCCTTGAGCTCCTTAAGGGAGAAAGGCAGCCGACAAACGTTTTAAATCAATCAATCAATGTTAACAAAAAATAAAACTTTGACTACCTGATCTTGTTGGACAATGAAGGAGACACTTTCTCCCGGCTTAACTGCCAGGCTGTCCCCTTTGACGCTGATCTGCAATCGTTTGGGAGCGGTGACCGGACACGGGTGTCGAGACACGTTTTGCTGTAAATCCACACCACCCTCACACACGTTAGAGATAACTTTGCGATACCTGTAGGGGAAACAAAGGCAGAGACACATGTCTGGATGCCGAACAGGGCTGGCTATCAGAAGACTGTCCATCTCATGCCCAGGATCTAGTACGTCTGATCCTGCGAGATCGGGCCATTCAGTGGCCAGGCGGTGAGGCAGGCAGTGCTGCTCGGCGATGGCTTCTCGAGGGCAGAGCAAGGCCCAAGAAGAAAGTGAGGAAAGAGGTCAATGTGGGATTGGTAAGTCAAGCTGAAGAAAGTTCTAAGAAGGCTGCCTGAGCAGGTAGAGCAGAGATTCATCTGGCCCATCTTGTTACCTCCTTATTACCATCTGTACCATGGTCTTTAATCTCTGAGAACACAGAATGATAACCGCCTTGGTTTACCCAAGGTAAAGCTAAAGGTAAAGGTTCCCTTGCTTGAAAGCCAGTCGAGTCCGACTCTAGGGTTGCGGTGCTCATCTCCGTTTCAAAGCCGAAGAGCCAGCGCTGTCCGAAGACGTTTCCGTGGTCACGTGGCCGGCACGACTAGACACCAAGGCGCACGGAACGCTGTGACCTTCCCACCGAAGGGGTACCTATTTATCTACTTGCAATGTCTTGCTTTCGAACTGCTAGGTTGGCAGGAGCTGGAACTAGAGACGGGAGCTCACTCCATCATGCGGCAACCTGGGTCTTGAACTGCTGAACTACTGACCATCCACAGCCTGAAGTTCAGCGTCTTAACCACTTGAGCCACCACAGGGATAAGTAGGTATTATTAGGTGCTGGTGTGAGTTCTGGGAATGGGATTCCCGGTATTTTTGTTGTTGTTGTTTTTAAACTCAAAGTGCACACAATTCAGATTGTGGACAAATTACAAGGGGAGGAGGATGTTGCGCTTTCCCCCCCATATACTTTCCCCCCACCCTGCAGAGCTATTTGCCCTGCTGGGCCAAACGTAACATGTACCTGTTTTAGAACTTTAATGTCTCCCCAGTGGGCCAAACTTTAGCTCCACAGGGAGAGCTTGAGGTAGGAAAACGGTGTGAAGAGAAGGTCTGAAAACCCCTTCCCGCTTGCTACAGTCTTGATCTGATTGGAGGTTGTGCACACCTACTTAAAAAACAAAACCAAACCTGACTGGAGTCCCATTGATGGGGCTTCCAGAATTACATCTCACTAGGCTTAGGGAGTTCACTAGTGCCACAAGATATCTGTCATCTGTATATCACATGTTATTCTGCCCTTCCTTCAAGCTCATTCCATCCACAAAATGCAAATTACAGGTTTATGCAGCCTCAGTTTGCCTCAGGATTGTACAGGGAAGGGACAGGGAGGTTAACCCTTCAAACTCCACTCAGTGTCACTATTCAGAACTGGCCTCCCTGCTGTGTTCTTCATATTTTAGAAAGGAAAAATGCATATTTTAAAGGACACATCTTTTCTCCTTTAAAATGCTAACAGCAGAGCAGGGGAGATAACTTCAAATAGAAAAACTAGGCAGAAGTTGAAGGGTTAAAATCCCTCTCTCTTCCCTGCACAACCCAAAGCAAATTGAGGCTGCACAACCCTACAATTTTCATTTTATAGATTTTTAAACTTCATCGTCATCTGGGCTGCTGGGACGCCTTTGCCACAAACTTCCTCAGTCAAAACACTTCTCCCACAACTTAAGACATCCATCTATAAAGGCGGGAGGGTGTTTGATATGAACTGGAGAATACTTTTCACGCTAAAAATGGTCTAAGAACCAATCTGCTTTCTTCAACCAGTGATGGGTAACATTACCAACCCTTGCACACCTGTTTAGAAAGACAATCAATGCGACAACTACATAAAGGTTGGAATGAGACACACGAGGACACTTTTCACCACAACACACATGCATACCCAGCCACTTACCCTGTGCTGCTTCTGTATTCGTGTCCTAACAGACAGTCTTCAGGAGGCATTTCTGGGTGAAACCAAAAGTCAGCAAAGCATGTGCTAGACTCAGATTTTAGCAGCGCTGAACGCTCAAACCCATAATCACTACAGGACAACAACAAAGATTAATTGTTCAACAGACTGATCTTTGCTGGTAGGTGAGCTGTATGTCAAAACTGGACTGTGTTAATTGGATAAAACTCCTGACTTAAACCTCTGGCATAAAAAACTATGGAGAACCTACATAATGGCCAAGCTCTCTGACAATATTAACCAACTCAAACATCCTCTCTCTTCTTCTACTTTCTCGGCTGTCTGGTTTCCTATTCTAGAATATCTCATTTCACAAGAAACCATCCCTAATACAATTAATGACCTTTCCTTGGAACCTTTACCTTTTTTTACACATTTTAAAACTTAGATTCATTAAAAATATACCATTCAGACATGCTGTGTTCTTCATATTTTAGAAAGGAAAAATGCATATTTTAAAGGACACATCTTTTCTCCTTTAAAATGCTAACAGCAGAGCAGGGGAGATAACTTCAAATAGAAAAACTAGGCAGAAGTTGAAGGGTTAAAATCCCTCTCTCTTCCCTGCACAACCCAAAGCAAATTGAGGCTGCACAACCCTACAATTTTCATTTTATAGATTTTTAAACTTCATCGTCATCTGGGCTGCTGGGACGCCTTTGCCACAAACTTCCTCAGTCAAAACACTTCTCCCACAACTTAAGACATCCATCTATAAAGGCGGGAGGGTGTTTGATATGAACTGGAGAATACTTTTCACGCTAAAAATGGTCTAAGAACCAATCTGCTTTCTTCAACCAGTGATGGGTAACATTACCAACCTTTGCACACCTGTTTAGAAAGACAATCAATGCGACAACTACATAAAGGTTGGAAGGAGACACACGGGGACACTTTTCACCACAACACACATGCATACCCAGCCACTTACCCTGTGCTGCTTCTGTATTCGTGTCCTAACAGACAGTCTTCAGGAGGCGTTTCTGGGTGAAGCCAAAAGTCAGCAAAGCATGTGCTAGACTCAGATTTTAGCAGCGCTGAACGCTCAAACCCATAATCACTACAGGACAACAACAAAGATTAATTGTTCAACAGACTGATCTTTGCTGGTAGGTGAGCTGTATGTCAAAACTGGACTGTGTTAATTGGATAAAACTCCTGACTTAAACCTCTGGCATAAAAAACTATGGAGAACCTACATAATGGCCAAGCTCTCTGACAATATTAACCAACTCAAACATCCTCTCTCTTCTTCTACTTTCTCGGCTGTCTGGTTTCCTATTCTAGAATATCTCATTTCACAAGAAACCATCCCTAATACAATTAATGACCTTTCCTTATGGTAAAGCTTTTTACTGCTACTTATGTCGTTTAACGGCATGGAATATCTTGGTTAATCACTATTAGGTTCTATATAAGCTATAGGTCAATTTCCTTATGAAGGTTTCAACTTTACCATCGTTTATACTAGCTAACATTTGAATTTCATTGTGCTTTATATCTGAGTCATGATCATCCTGAACAGTATCTATGTACTCTGTATATGACGGTGAAATGGCAATAAAATGTATTTTGAAAGAACACTGGGCTGTGTAACACTGGCCTAGAACCCATTCAAGCTGCCTGTGGTGATAAGAACATAAGAGACGCCAATGTTGGATCAGGCCAAAGGCCCATCCAGTCCAACACTCCGTGTCACACAGTGGCCAGAAATACCAGGTGCCATCAGGAGGTCCACCAGTGGGGCCACGACATTAGAAGCCCTCCCACTGTTGGACCCCCAAGCACCAAGAAGACAGAGCATCACTTGCCCCAGAGTCCCTATCTATACCTTGTGGCTAAGAGCCACTGATGGACCTCTGTTCCATATGCTTATCTAATTCCCTTTTGAAGCCATCCATGCTTGTAGCCGCCACCACCTCCTGTGGCAGTGAATTCCATGTGTTAATCACTCTTTGGGTGAAGAAGAACCTCATTTTATCCGTTCTAACCCGACCGCTCAGCAATTTCATGGAGTGCCCACGAATTCTTGTATTGTGAGAAAGGGAGAAAAGTACCTCTTTTCCTACCTGCTCTATCCTATGCATAAACTTAGAAACCTCGATCATGTCACCCCTCAGTCGTCGTTTCTCCAAGCTAAAGAGCCCCAAGCGCTTTAACCTTTCCTCATAGGGAAAGTGTTCCAACCCTTTTATCATTCAAGTTGCCCTTTTCTGCACTTTTTCCAAAGCTATAATATCCTTTTAAGGTGTGGTCCATGGAGACGCACAGCTGACATCTTGTGTTGCCCCACTGGAAGAAGCGTCATGCACGGTCTCTTGGTCCTGAAACAAGCCTGGAAGCTTCAGTACAATCAGCCCACCTAGCATCCCAAGAGGTAACCTGGTAAAAACAGACTCTTTCAGGAGGGATGTCTGGTCTCTCTTTTCTGCAGCATGCAATGGCCTATCAAGCATTATTTGGGGACTAGTCCAAGCCTGAATCGCAAGATTCCGTGCTCGGAGGGCAGCGGCCACTGAAATGTTATGAGATACAAGATGAAAACAAAACAAAAAATGCATGTGCCCAAATTTTAACACCAATAATCAGTGAATTTAATAACAGTAAGACATATAAAGTACTCAGAACAGATTTTCTGTAAACAGCAGGTAGAAATTCACTGGTAAAGTTGAATATAGGTAGAAATTCACAGGTGTAGTTTTCCCACAAACAATTTGTCATAAATTCAAAAAAGTCCTTGATCTGTAAGGATGTAGTAGTGTTTCTTGCCAGCTGACTGAACGGACCCCTGGTTCTAAATCCGTTTCAATAATTTGTTTTTCAAGAATCATGCTGGATTCAACATTTCAAAGGTACATGTAGACATCCATAAGGTTTCCCTCTAATGAAAATGGTGAAATGCTTCAGAATTTTGAAGGGAGGCTCCAAGAAATGAGAGATTCTGCAGTGGGAATCACTGAAGATTGCTGTATTTGAATATGCTTTACCAGTAAATTTCAACCTGTTGTTTATGGAAAATTTGTTCTGAGTATCTTATATGTCTTACTATTATTACAATTCATTGATTATCACTGCAGTGCTATGGACTGCTTCTATCATGGAGGTGGAATGGTACAGTGGTACAGGCTGAATGGTCCCTGATATGAGTTCTGATTATACTACATACCAGCTATGTTTGTGCCTGCAAAAGACATCCGCATGCAGGAAACAAGAGCTGATTCATGCTATCTGTTACGTATTCATGGTACAATTTGCATCTCTCTGGAGTCAGCCTCAAAAGTCCAATAGATTCTGACTGGCCAGGGTTACAGAGCAGACCTGAGGTTTAATTAGAGATGTGAAGGCCCGGAAAAAACCCGGAAAAATTTGGAAAAAATCCGTTCCCCCCCCCCGTTTTTTTCCTGAAGCCTTTTTTGTTTTTTTCCGAAAAATTGAAAAAAGAAAAAAAAATTGATTATGAAACATTTTATTTTAACATGATGAATAAAATATTTTAAGATATGGTATCAGATTGATCTAATTTCTGTGCACTGAGGACAAGCAAGTCCTAGGTTACCAACTGAACTCTCCAATGCAAGAACAAGATGCATTTCTTCCTTTAGGAGGTGCGATTGTCAGAAGAAAATAAAAAAGTTTCAGTTTTGTTTTTGCATGTGGGTGGGTATTCTCTTTGTAATAATTGTTTGGATACACTATATTTTTAATATGCTAGTTGTTGATAATTTCATGCCAAGTAAAAATGTCCATAGTCATATTTTATGTTCCTAAAGTAACAGAATGACTTTCAATCTAGAAAAGACAAAAGAAATGCTAATGTAGCATTTTTTTAAAAAAAATTCCAAAAATTTCCATTTCCCCCCGAAAAAAACTGGAAAATACCCGGGTTTTTTTCTGAGCTTCAAAATTTCCGGAAATTTTACATCTCTAGGTTTAATTCATTGGAAAAGGCAGCATTGAGTTCAAAACATTTTGAAGCTTTGCTACTATAATGAATAGTGGTGTGGTATGAAATGCTTTATTGTCACATCATGTGGATTTCTCCTCGAGGCCCTTGTAAGTTCCTGCGGTCCTTCCCGAGTTTCACTGGATGTGTCCGCGATAAAGCGGAATGCTCAGTTTGGGAAAGGGAGGAGCCAGCCAGGCTAAACTACCGCTTTGAAGGAAAGAAAGTGTGTGCAGTTAGCTGAACTCCACATGAAGTGAACTGCTGGCCAATCATTCTCATTGGCCTTTGACGGGACAAAGTTGGAAACAGTTTTGTTTTTTTTCAAAATGAGTGCAAAGCCGCCTCTTCTCAAAGGAACGCAGCCGTGTTCAGTATGCCCAGGACTCGTCTCAGGGTCTCCTCCAGAACCACCACAAAGATCCAGAGAAAGGCTCACCATAAGAAATCAGAATGGCGACACTCACAAACTTTAGAAGTGAGTGCTGACATAAAGCTTCTCCCTTTTATGCACCACGACGAACTCTTCCTCTTCCGAAAACTCCTCTGCTGACCCATGATGCAGCGGTCACCCTGAAATATTAAAATGTCAACTCTCACAGCTATCAGGTACATAAGAACATAAGAACATAAGAGAAGCCAATGTTGGATCAGGCCAATGGCCCATCCAGTCCAACACTCCATCACACGGTGGCCAGAAACACCAGGTGCCATCAGGAGGTCCACCAGTCGGGCCAGGACACTAGGAGCCCTCCCACTGTTGCTCCCCGCCCAAGCACCAAGAAGACAGAGCATCACTTGCCCCAGCCTGAGAGCTCCTATCTATACCGCGTGGCTAATAGCCATGGATGGACCTCTGTCCATGCTTGTAGCCGCCGCCACCTCCTGTGGCAGTGTATTTCTCCTTGTGCCAGGCTGAGAGATACACATTTGTTTGGGAATTATATTTCAGAATTATTTTTTTGATGTTCTTAGGCCCCGGTCACACGAAAGGTTTTGGGCCGGGAGAGGGACGGATCGGGGGCGCAGCAAAGAGACGCGATCCCACCGCAACATCTGGGAAACGTTGCGCACCTGTCCCCGATCC
>NW_015162572.1:114385-114846 GCF_001447785.1 Gekko japonicus
TTAGAGCATTTACGGACCACATGTTTCCTTCAACAGTGTCCCCAAAGCAGCATACAAATAAAAGCAATGAAATCTATTTAGAACAGGGGGGGTCTCCTACATGATGCTCGTGGGTTCCATGGCACCCGCTAATAACCTTCCTGGTGCCTGCCAAGTTTGTTTTTTAAAATGGGGGAAGGAGTAGGGCAAGGCCTCCTATTTGTCACTGGCGAGTTCATTTTTAACATGTTGCTTTTGTAGCAGCTGCCACCACAGCACGAGGGTCTTCGCTGTGTGACCGAAGGGACACCGTGGCAACCGTTTTGCGTCAGAATTCCAAAGGTGCCCACAGGCTCAAAAAGTAGGGTTGCCAAGTGCTTTTTTAGCCGCAGCGGGGGACTCCCAGCTGGCGGCTGGAGTGCGCGCGCGCGCTGCACGCACGTCACCCGGAAGTGATGTGACGCCGCTGGGCACGCTCGGGG
>NW_015162572.1:114863-116669 GCF_001447785.1 Gekko japonicus
CCCCGGCCTCAGCGTGCCCGGCGTGGTCGCGTCACTTCCGGGTGACGTTCCCCCCGGGGCAATGTTCCCTCTAAGCTGGGAGTCCCGTGAGCAAAAATCCCACTTTGTGAGCTACTGGCATTAAAGTTCTGAGCAAGCGATTTAGCTACTGCATCAATCCGTTTGCTCTGGAGCCCTCCTTCCTGAGCTAAGACAAAAATGTGTGAGCTGGAAGCTCAAAAACTGTGAGCTAGCTCACACTCACTCATCTTAGAGGGAACACTGCCCCGGGGCCCGATCCGCCGCCGGCGGGGAACGGGCCTCTGGGGCAGGGGTTTCCCCGCCCCCCGGGGGGACTTGGCAAGCCTATCAAAAAGGTTGGGACTCCCGATTTAGAACAATTAAAACAAAGCGCCAATTAAAAAAAAAAAAAACCCAGTTAAAGGACATCAATGCACAGCAAAGCTAAGATCCAGATTTTTTTCCCCAAAAAGCAGAAAACAGATGTGCACTCATGATGAGCCAGTGAAAGCACTGGAGAACAGCAAGTCTTAACTTTGTGCTGAAAAGAAAACGACGTAGGTGGGTCTCAAATCTGTCTAGGAAGGGTTTTCCGTAAAGCAGGTGCCACTGAAAAGGGTCTCTCTCTCTCCGCTCACCACCTGCCTAATCTCTGACAATCAGGGGTCATTTCCTGCAGGAGCACACAGGAGCGGAGCTCCGGCAGTAAAGAGCCCAGGGGGCGGGCACATGCAACAAGCCCCACCCCCTGCTCCCAGCAGCCCTCAGTCAGAGCAAGAAGCAGCCAGGTAAGCTGCAGCCCCAAGAGCTAGCAATCCAAAACAGTCCAGTGTAGCCTGAGCAGTGGGTGTTGCCTTCTGACACACTTCCGGTGATGTCAGGGGGTGTGGCATATGCAAATAAGTTATGCTAATGAGTTATGCTAATGAGCTCCTACACCTCTTTTTCTACGAAATGACCCCTGCTGACAATGCAAGTGCCAGGAGAAGCGCTGAGCATATCTTAACATTCAGGCAGTTCCATATGGGAGGAGGAGTTGGTCCTTCGAGGGCCTGGGGAATTCAGCTGAAACCTTCCCTTTGTCTTCGGCTATACTACTGGCACGGCATTTTTCATGCAATTCAGCTTGTCTGGAATTACTTTTCTTCAACACGAATTGCCAGCCACATTAATTAAGGCTTTTCCCGCTATTATCCCTATTATTTCTGGCACGATTTTACAAACGAAACTGTACTGAAGGCTGCTCTTGGTTTTGCAGAGTAGGAAAAGGAAGGAAATGGAGAGTAAAAAAACACCCCGAACCTTAATTACATGTCTCATCATTTGGGACAGAACATTATCACAATCAGGATGCGTGAAATAAATTACTCCAGATGGATTTGCTTTATTGTCCTAGTCTTGGCAAAATACACATACGCTACAATGATGAACAAGAAACAAGAAAAAACAACCTGTCCAGCAGACAGTGAGAAATAATACTGAAGCTGTTTCTCTACAAGCGTATCATTTAAACGCCATCTTCATGATAATCCACAGCTATGTCAGAATCTACATTGTAAACAGCGCAGCCATATATGGGACATCTTCTGTATAGCCAGTATTGGGTAGCGGACAAATTTAGATCAGGGAGACGCAGTACGTGATAGATCTTGGGCTAGTCATTAATTCCCTGCTTAATTGGTGGGCAGAGGGGACATACATGCGGCTCTGACTTTCATAGCAGAATGGATGGATAAAAGTTTAAATACCTATTTTGCCCAGTAAAAGCCTTTTGGGAGGCATCATCTGGCACAGTGGAAGGGGTAA
>NW_015162572.1:118000-120467 GCF_001447785.1 Gekko japonicus
AAAGCACACACGCGCCGCATCCACGTTACCAGGAAGTGACGTGATGACGCCGGGCACGCTGGGGGCGGGGCTATGACCATCCGAGGGAAAACCATAGAGTTTTCCCTAGGATGATTGTGCCCCCCCCCCTAGGGTGCCCGGCGTGATCGCGTCACTTCCTGGTGACGTGCACGTCGGGATGGAATTCCCCCTGGGGCCCGATCTGGCGGCGGCGGGGAACGGGCCTCTGGGGCGGGGGGTTCCCCGCCCCCCGGGGAGACTTGGCAAGCCTAGCCCTGTCCCTTGAAAGGAATGCCTAGAAACAGGCTTGGAGCCTCCCCCTTTAAAGACAGGCATTCGGTTGAATGTAATTAACTATAAGTTAACTGCCCCCTTAATAATCTAAATGCCCCCTGGGGAAAAACCCTGACCCTAACCCTGGCTATGGGCCTGCCTCTAAGACCAGCATAGATTGATTCTAGGTGTGCATGCACATGAAAGCGAATACCCAGAATTAAACTTTGTTGGTCTTTTAAAGGTTCCACTGGACACAAACTTTCTTCTGCTTTCCAAGAGAGAGTGTGTAGGGGTGCATCCCATTGTCCAAGGTTTCTAGTAATCAACTCATCTGTGGCAACCATGGCACCAAAATTCAACTTTCTGAAAAGTCCATGCTGAGTTCTGAAGTCTTCACACAACTTATGAAAGTCTCATGCCATAACTGGTTATCCGTTCGATGCCTGTGTTTTAGGGTCAGCTCACATGCACACCGTCCTTGTCATATACCCTCCACGTATAGCATCTTTCAATTCTTCCTATGCTGCTTGCATGCCATGCACTAAATAGTACTTAAAGGTAAATGTTCCCTTGCTCGGAAGCCAGTCGAGTCCGACTCTAGGGTTGCGGTGCTCATCTCCGTTTCAAAGCTGAAGAGCCAGCGCTGTCCGAAGACGTTCCCGTGGTCATGTGGCCGGCATGACTAAACACCACGGCGCACGGAACGCTGTTACCTTCCCACTGAAGTAGTACCTATTTATCTACTTGCAATTTCTTGCTTTCGAACTGCTAGGTTGGCAGGAGCTGGAACTAGAGACGGGAGCTCACTCCGTCATGCGGCAACTCAGGTCTCGAACTGCTGAACTACTGACCTTCCACAGCCTGCAGTTCAGCGTCTTAACCACTTGAGCCACCGCAGCTCCTAATAGTACTTACGTCATGACTAATGTCTCGTCACCAGGTTCGCTGAGGAGCCCGTCCACAAAAACTGATGTACTGGTGAAGTTATGAGTGCTCCAAGTTTGACCTTCGTCAACGCTGAACCTATTAAGGAAGCAATGTTAGTGTCGATTGAAGGCAGATCTGACTTACATAGAATGGTTTTAAAATAACTATTTATCAGCAGTAGGAATTCTTTAAGCAACAGGAATTACAGAAGCCCAAATAACTGAGCTGCAAAGGTTTTGTGTCCTTTCCACAAGCTGCTATCTTCCACAACCCTTTCTCTGTAGGTTTGTATAACAAATGTTACAGGGTTTTTATGTTTTCATTGTACATTTTTATTAATAGGATGATTGGTCTTTTATACTCTAAATTGCCTAGGGGATCTTTTTAGGATTAAAAAGGAGAAAATAAAGGATAAATGAAGGACTGCATTTTCCCACCTGCCAGCTAAGATCATTATCGCAAAGTTTGCTGATGGTACCATTGCCTTCAAAATTCAAGCAAATGGCAATTGGGACACGGCTTTCTTGGTGGTGGCTCCCCTACTGTGGAATGCCCTCCCCCTTAAAGCTCATCTGGCACCTACCTTACAAGCTTTTAAATGCCAGGTGAAAACATCTCTCCTTGTCCGCTGCCCACTGTCTGCAAGTTTTTACATTACTGGTTTTAGGGGTTTTTTTTTTAATTGATGATAATGGTATTGTGGGAATTTGACATAACTGTAATGATTTCAAACTAATTGCAAGATTTTTATTGTTTTATCTTTGTTGTTCGATGCTTTGGACAGTATTCCATGGAAAAGCACAATAGAAATATTCTATGCAAATAAGTAAATAGCCCTGAATAGAAGAAGTTGCTATGCCAATCAGCTCTATCTCTCTGGCAATATATCTCTACAAACCAACTATCAGTTCTCCCAACTACAAAACTGGACTATCAGGGATCTTTAGGCACCATCGTAGAACAGCACACCCTAGACTATACACCAAGAATTTAGACGAGCAAGACTGCAAGGGAATCAATGAGTATTTAGCGATGCAAAGAAAGGCACACAGGAAATATGAGAATTAAGTGATCCTGATCTTGCTAATTCTGTCATTCCTGGTGACACGACTTCCAAGCATGGCAAGTATACTGGAGAATACCAGGTTTCCAGGTTGGCCCAAATCAAGGGCAAAGGGAGCAAAGACAGCCCTTCTCCCTGGAGGAGAGAATGGAGATTCTCGGTTTTCTTCCCACAAGTAGAAAAGACACCTTTAGACATTTA
>NW_015162572.1:120529-146825 GCF_001447785.1 Gekko japonicus
GACGCATGCTCAGACATAAGGCTTGTTAGAGAACCGAGCAACACTCAAGGCCGAGCAGGTGCGAGATAAGGATGGCAGTAGCTTTTGTTTTATTTAGCAGAGCCTGAGAAAAACTCAGTAACGATAACTGAAGCGTTTTGGTTCTCAGCAGGTTGGCGCTTTTTATCCCCAAGCGGGAAATGTACTCATTGGCTTAGTAGCGTTTTGAAATGCATTCATATTGCTTGCTGTGATTCCTCCATGCTATTCTAAACAGAAACCTTTCTAGTGACTCATTGATTCAATAAAGTTCTCTTCTCTACAAGAATGACTACGTTGTTTTGATGGGACCTTGACACCCTACGGGACTCTAGATTTGTTCTACTGCTTCAGACCAAAACGGCTGACCACCTGGATCTATCTTATTGCAATTATAACATATTTCTTTATTAAGTCCTTGATTTTAATCCTAGAAAGGTATCAAAACCTGTCAACTGTTCATCCCTTTTAACAGCATCATTTATCTTCAGCATGCAATAAAGACAAATTATTGTTATAAATTGAATTAAAATCCAGCAACTTACTTGAACATTTTACAGAATTATAATCAGGAGTATTGTAAAAGCTCTTATTTTCTGTCTTGTTGTCTTTTAAAATGTTTACGGGATGTTTTTAAAATTGTATCAAATCCATTACTTCCCACAAGCCATATTTTCCTTTTAAATCCCTGCCAAATGTTTCCAAATAATTATTTGTTAATGGTGAAGAGAAACTTTAGTCCTCATACCAATTAAATTTTTAACCTAAGTTATTATTCTTAATAAACACAAGTAGTTCGTGAAAATCTTCAAAATTCTCCCATTTAACTATCAGTTTATTGCACAGCCATTCAGACATCTATTTAGTAGTCTATGGCTGTATACATTTTAAGTCTTCATAAAAAATATGTCCTCCAGTTTTAATTGGCTTTATTTTAGTGTAAATATTTAAGTTGTGGTGTTGCTAACTGCATATGCTCATTTTGACATTATCTCATTAAAATTTAATCAATAAATTCTTTGTTTCAGAAGAGAAATGGCAGGAGCGGAAAGATCAAAGAAGAAATGTAGACAATATAGCTTGGAATATCTGAAGTACGGATTTAGACCAGCATCAAAACCAGCAGCTGCCAATGTGCTAAATATGTGAAAAGGTTTTTTTCTAGCGAGGCAAGGAAGCCTTCCGGACTGATTGAACAGTTGAAGAAGCCACATCTTGACAAGTCACAAAAGAACTTAACCTTTTTGCAGTCACTTTGTGAGAAATTTCAAAAGCGGCCAGCACTGTCAAGCATGTTTTGCAATGCCTCACAACAAAACACTGATGGTCCGTGTGCATCACACAACATTTCCTTGTTGATTGCTACGTCTGGAAAGCCACTTGCAATTGGTGAAGAACTCATCCTATCAGCAGTCAGTGCGATTTTGAGTACTGTTTTGCAGTTCCTGCAGGGGACCAGGATAAACTGATGCTCCGGTAGGGGAGGACACCCCACTTTAGCTAGGGCCGTGACTTTATGTACTTCAAATGCTAAAATGTGCCCATTTTCGCCTGCTGGGCGTGACTAAAGTATTCACAGTTCTGTATTCTGTAAATCCAAATCTGATTCCCCCCGGCCCCGCCCCCGGCCAGGGCAATCTGTAATAAGCATCTATAGAGTCATTTTAATTTAGTATTTGCTCAGCAAACACAAAGGAATCTATTAATTTCTGTTGATGGGCAGTGTTCTTTACTTCCCAATGTATTCCTGCCTGGGACCTTTGTCCTCCAACTCTACTATAGAATCTCCTGTTCCCTTCTTGCTGCAGCCTTACTGCCCTCTGTGACAAAAATACCTACTCAAATGATCTTTTCTTTCCCCACAAAACCCTCCTTTAAATGTTGTATTTTTCACTGAAGCCTTCAGGTTAACCCTTCAATTGAAATGAAGCCCTGGGTATGTGTAACTAAGGCTGCGGTCACACGGAGCATTAGCCACGCTACAGAGACGGAAGATAGGCGGATTTTCCGGGCGCGATCACACCGCAACATCTGGGAAGCGTAGAGCTCCCGTGGCGAACCCGAGGCTTCCCGCCGAAGATGCGGAGTTAAAAACTAGTATCTCCGAGGTACTAGTTTCCGGAAACCGCGGGGCAAGGGCTGGCATCTGATCACATTTACGGTGGTGGCATCCGGCGCCCGCCCATGTCCGCAAACAGGTTTTCCCCCCCAAGTCTCCACAAGATGCGCACAAGCACCCAACGCGCATGCGCACAAAGAGGAAAGCGAAAGTGCCGTTTAAGCTTTAAAAAAAAATGACCCCGTTTGTCACGGCAGCGGCACCTAGCCATTGCTGGTGTGATCGCACTGTTCTGCTTCTTTGCCACGCTGTAGGATTGTCGTGTGATCGCCAACCTCGTTTACCTGCTGGCGCAGAGGGACGGACCCGTGGTGTGCCGCCGGCGTGTCTGATCGCGTAATCACGGATCAAACAGCGCCGGGGCAATTAGTCACGCCTCCCCCCTGCGATATCCGGCCCATGTGACCGGGGCCTATGTATCCTTTTCCAGGAGTGGATTAAGGCTCACTGGTGCCCTAAGCACTGACCAATCTTGGTGCCCCCCTCCTTTCCACACTGACCCCGTCCATTTTAGTTGTTGACCTGTCTGACCAGATATACAATGCAGGTTGCAGCAATACAAAAATTTATCCATATGATAACACAATATACTGTACAAACTAAGCTTTTCACCCTTTTCCCAACTTCGTGGTGCCCCCTTTGGCCCTGGTGCCCTAAGCACGTGCTTAGTCTACTTAATGGTTAATCTGCCCCTGTCCTTTGCTTCATTATTCCCCACCACTGTCAGAATTCAGACTGTAAACTCCTTGAAGCGGGAACCTGCCTTTTCTGCTTATACTGGGACCTGGCGAGCTCTGGGTGCATTAATGGCACTGGGTGACCTTAAGACCTAGGCCACAGCCTCGGGACAGGGCTGACAGTATTGGCAAACTTGCTGTTTTCCTTTTCTGCTTAATGAAGAACGTTGTGTGACTCAAAAGTTTGCATATTTTCTACTCCAACACAAAGCCAGATGGCCAGAAGGGATTGTCTAATTACCCAGTCACCACCTGTGGCCCATGAATTCTCCACGACTCAGCCTGATGCAGATTAAGCCATGTAATCCAGAACACAGTGCACCCAAGCAAAGGCTGGGGATAAGCAAGCCCCACTGGAGATGTACCCAGTGCCGGATTTACGCATAAGCTAAGTAAGCTACAGTTTAGGGCCTCGCAATCTGCTGGGGCCTCAAATAAAAACACAATATTAAAAAGGCGTATATATTTTAAATTTTTCTGAGACCAGCTGATGTAATTTAAAACAGTAGGGGGCCTCTGGGTTTTGTATAGCTTAGGGCCTCAGCAACTCTAAATCCGGCCCTGTACCCATCACTGAAGAAACAGATCATTTGAAATTAAAAAAGGAAGTGACTCATGAAACTAAGGCCAGCCACAAAAGGAAACAAAACCAACCCTGCACTTGCTACTTTACCCTAGGAAGAAAATTCTTCACAGCCAGGGCTATTTCTGGGCAGGAACGCACAGGAACGGAGTTCCGGCTGGCTCCTGAGTTGGCCACGCCCAGCATGGAACTCATTAGCATAATAGGCCACACCCAACAGCAGAAATCCATTAGGATTGCCTTCATTAAGGGTGTGTGGCCTAACATGCAAAGGAGTTCCTGCTTCAAAAAAAGCCCTGGGTTTCGACAACAAACAAAGTAAACAGAATAAGAAGCAAAAGGTGGGTGTGGCTGGATAACCACACTTCTGGTAACATGGGTGTGTGTCCTAATGTGCTAATGAGCTGTGCTGGCAGGGTGTGGCCTAATATGCTAATGAGTTCCTGCTTTTGGGTGTGGCCTATTATGCTAATGAGTTCCTGCTGGGCTTTTTCTACAAAAAGAGCCCTGTAATCACAATCACAATCTATGGGCTTTTCTGCATTCTCATTTCCTTTCCTCTAAATTCCTGTTTCTTCGTTGTTAATTTTCATGTTCCACATGCATTTTGCTCCCTCTAATGGTCAATTAGATAATACACCAGTTTATGTCTGGCATAAAAACCTGCAATTTAAATCTGTGGGGGGATATGCCAGATGTAAACAGGTGTAATATTGAATCAACCACTAGAAGGAGCAAAACACATGCGGAAACAGGAACTCAGAAACAAGAAACAGGAACTTAGAAGTGAGGAAAATGAGAATGCAGAAAAGTCCTTTGAGGCAATTCATTCCCTATCAGCTGCTTAATTCCCTATCAGATGCCCCAGAGGAAGGGGGCTAAGGCAAAAAATCCATTCTCCTTACCTCCTTACCTATCTGGTGCATTCTGATCTTAATTATATTCACGGGAGCTCTGATGCTCATAAGTGCATCACCAATTATCAAACTTCTATTTTATATTATGCTGAGCAAATATTCGATCAACAGGACAACTCTTTACAAATTTCTTACGCTTTCTTGGAGGGGGAAAGCTCATTTCAATTGCTGGAATAAACTTCATCCTCAAAAAGGTAGCCGCTATATGAAATTAAATGGTAGAATTACTTGAGTATTTTCAGTGGAATAGAAGTGTCCTTGATAGCCACAATCACTCCACCGTGATCCAGGTACAAGATGTGATGCTCCTCTTCAAACACCTAGAAACCAGAGGAACAAAACTCACGTATTACTACAGTGATTCGCTTGACCATATCTGACATTACTTATTTCACTACATGGCTTATAATGAAACATGCAGACTGACCCCAGAAGCACTGAAATTATTGCAAATTTCCTTCCAATGCACACATTCTGTGCAAGGTTTAGGGGCTGGTTTGGGAAAGAGACTTTACCTACACACAGAAGTGCTTCAATTAATTTTATTTAACTGATTAATTTCATTTCGTAATGAAGCAATTGATTTTGTTTATGTGGATTATTAGTTATCTGCAGATGTCTGCTCGCAGCAGATTTCAGCATACTCTTAATGGAAGATACTACATCCGGTATATTCTGTACTATATCCTGTATTCAGTACATTCCATCACACAAAACAGTACTGAAGTTAGCAACGGAGAAATAGCCGAGGTTGGCCTGCGTACTTATGGCACCCTAGGCCAGCTATTATGTTTTAAATTGTCCCTTATACTCGGACCCGAGGGAAAGATTTCTTGCCAATTTATTGTCTGGTCTCCGTCCTCTTTCGGATGCTGATAAATTAATCACTATGTTGTCAGATGCAGATTCGTTTCCAACAGGATGGCAATTTCCGCCCTAGCTGCCAGGAAAATAAGAGCAAATGTAGCAACTAGGAAGGGATCAACTGATACAGCTGCTGCTAGTTAGTTTGAGATTATCAGATTTTAAAGCTGACTAAATCTTAGATAATGAGGAATTTCACATTACCCTTTTTAACCTGTTTTGAAACTGTTTTTGATCCGTCATGGAGTAAACTGGTATAAACTGGTACACATGGCTTTCCCCTTCCGGTAAAGAGCTGGATCTGGTTTGCCATTTCAAACTGCACCGCTTTCCCCCCGCTGTTTTTCACCCACGCGGGCGATCTCTGCCTTTTTTTTTTTTTAACACTCGCTTTAAAAGTGCTATAGCGCTCCAGGCATTCCAATAGGTTTGATATAATGCTGTTGCGTTATAATGTCATACCATTATAGCGCTATAGCGCTATAACGAGAACATTTTAAAAAGCCGGAGATTGCCCTTGCGGGCGAAAAACAGCGTGAAAAAGTGCATCAGAACTGGGAAAGGAAACCGAAGACTACTTGGAAGCGGTTGACAGGTAAAACGCTTCAGCCCCGTTTCCTAAACGGGACAGAAGCGTTTGTGTGTGAAATTACAAATATATTCCAGTAGGGAACCAGTTCTAAAACAGTTCTGTCTGAAATGACAGACCAGAAACCATTTGGGAACCGTTCCTCTTCCAGTATATTGTCTGTTTGAAATTCCTCACTATGTATTATAGTGCGATATTTTATTGATGTATTTTATTGTTGTATCTGTAAGTACATTTTATTAGAAATGATTTCAGATTGTGAAGGCCTGTGGCCATATACAATAAATCTTCTACCTACCTACCTACCCTAGGACAGCTCACCCTTCCCTCATTATGGCAGCATGAAGCTGCCACTCACCCTCCTTGCCCCTCATCTCTTCCGTAGTGAGTTGCCAACATCATGAGGCAGCATAACATAAGAACATAAGAACATAAGAGAAGCCAGTGTTGGATCAGGCCAATGGCCCATCTAGTCCAACACTCTGTCACACAGTGGCCAAAAATACCAGATGCCATCAGGAGGTCCACCAGTGGGGCCAGGACATTAGAAGCCCTCCCACTGTTGACCCCCTCCAAGCAAACAGAGGCAGCATGATAGCCCTGCCCTTCCTCCCCTCCACCAGCTTCCCAGAGGTAGCACCCACTTTCCTTGAGCCCCCCACTTACTGGAGGTGTGGCATAGCAGTTAACTACCCTCCCCACAGCCTCGGTTGGTAGTGCCCCCCTCTTCTTCCTCCTAATCCTCCCTCCTCGGGGCAGGGCAGAAAGCCGCTACTTGTCCAGTTCCTCTCCAGCATGGCAGCAAGGGAAGGTGCGCGGGAAGCAGCAGGCTCCCTTCAGTCACCCACTAGTGCCAGGGGCTCTTCTTGGGCGCTGCTGGCCACAGCAGATCCAGACATCAGGTAGGTGGGCACAGGGCTGGTTGGCACCGCTCTATGCCTCTTCAAGGTAGCCCTGACCTGGATAGCCTGATCTTGTCAGACCTCGGAAGCCAAGGAGGGTCGGCCCTGGCTAGTATCTGGATAGGCGACCTCCAAGGAACACCAGCGGCATGACGCAGAGATGGGCAATGGCAAACCACCTCTGACACGTCTCTCACCTTAAAAAAACCAAGTCTAGCTCGCCACTTAGTGGTGCATAACGCTAAAAGAGCTAGAACTTCGGGCTGCCAGACAATCTTAGGCTCTCCTGGCTACTCCACACACACACACTGCCAAACGATAGTTATTAAGTATGCCTCTGGCACCCACACAGTTACCTAGGGCTGCTTAGTGGACAGGTCACCCCTGCAAATAGCCCTCCCCCCATCTTACTTCACATTCTTTCTCATCTGATCTCACCAACTCACTAGCCTTCTCCCTAAGAAATCTCCTACCCAAATCCCCTCCCAAAGGCACGCCTTCCCTCTGCAGAGGGGGGAATGCCTGCCTGCCTGCCTGCCTGCCTGCCACAAGAGGAGCTTCTTTGGTCAAAGGGACAGTCAAGAGAGCCTCTCCTCATGATCTTAGTTCCCAGGCAGAAACGTACGGGAGAAGACAGTCCTTCAGATACCCCAGTCCCAAGCCATGGAAGGCTTTAAAGGTCAAGAACAACACCATGAATTGGGCTCGGGAACAGATCAGGTGGCAGTCAATGCTCCCTCTAAGCTCTGGAGTAACAGAGGCAGCATGATAGCCCTGCCCTTCCTCCCCTCCACCAGCTTCCCAGAGGTAGCACCCACTTTCCTTGAGCCCCCCACTTACTGGAGGTGTGGCATAGCAGTTAACTACCCTCCCCACAGCCTCGGTTGGTAGTGCCCCCCTCTTCTTCCTCCTAATCCTCCCTCCTCGGGGCAGGGCAGAAAGCCGCTACTTGTCCAGTTCCTCTCCAGCATGGCAGCAAGGGAAGGTGCGCGGGAAGCAGCAGGCTCCCTTCAGTCACCCACTAGTGCCAGGGGCTCTTCTTGGGCGCTGCTGGCCACAGCAGATCCAGACATCAGGTAGGTGGGCACAGGGCTGGTTGGCACCGCTCTATGCCTCTTCAAGGTAGCCCTGACCTGGATAGCCTGATCTTGTCAGACCTCGGAAGCCAAGGAGGGTCGGCCCTGGCTAGTATCTGGATAGGCGACCTCCAAGGAACACCAGCGGCATGACGCAGAGATGGGCAATGGCAAACCACCTCTGACACGTCTCTCACCTTAAAAAAACCAAGTCTAGCTCGCCACTTAGTGGTGCATAACGCTAAAAGAGCTAGAACTTCGGGCTGCCAGACAATCTTAGGCTCTCCTGGCTACTCCACACACACACACTGCCAAACGATAGTTATTAAGTATGCCTCTGGCACCCACACAGTTACCTAGGGCTGCTTAGTGGACAGGTCACCCCTGCAAATAGCCCTCCCCCCATCTTACTTCACATTCTTTCTCATCTGATCTCACCAACTCACTAGCCTTCTCCCTAAGAAATCTCCTACCCAAATCCCCTCCCAAAGGCACGCCTTCCCTCTGCAGAGGGGGGAATGCCTGCCTGCCTGCCTGCCTGCCTGCCACAAGAGGAGCTTCTTTGGTCAAAGGGACAGTCAAGAGAGCCTCTCCTCATGATCTTAGTTCCCAGGCAGAAACGTACGGGAGAAGACAGTCCTTCAGATACCCCAGTCCCAAGCCATGGAAGGCTTTAAAGGTCAAGAACAACACCATGAATTGGGCTCGGGAACAGATCAGGTGGCAGTCAATGCTCCCTCTAAGCTCTGGAGTCCTGTGAGCAAAAATTCTACTTTGCGAGCTGCTGGCATTAAAGTTGTGAGCCAGGTGATTTGGCTCCTGCATAAATCAGTTTGCTCTGGAGCCACCCTTCCTGAGCAAAGACAAAAATGTGTGAGCCGGAGGCTAAAAAAACTGTGAGCTAGCTCACACGGACTCAGTTTAGAAGGAACACTGGTGGCAGTATAATTGCTTTAGGATTGGGATCACGTGATCACGGTAACCGGCCCCAACCAGCAGGCTAACCACAGCATTCTGCACTAGCTGCAGCCTCTGAACATCCTTCAAGGGTAGCCCAAAGTATAGTGCAATCGAATTAAAAATTGCTTTGGCCTGGTGTCTGAAGGACAGTAAGGTAGGTGCTAAGCAAGCCTCAAGGGGGAGGGCAGTGCCAACAGGGAGGGGCCACCACTGAAAAAGCCCTGCCTCTGATTTCTACCAGCCCCTCCTCAGAAACCTCGATTTCATCTTCACGGCTAATCTATAAAGTGGGTTAAACTGAGGGAGAGCACGACCAGCCCGTCTCCTCTGGTCTTTCCCTGGGACCGTCTCCTCTGGTCTTTCCCTGGGAGCGCATTACGATCTGCTGACAGCAATCTGCTGGTGATCCCTGGCCCCAAAGATATCCAGCTGTCCTTGACCTTCTTGGCACCTGGTTCTCACCTGGTGGAACTCTCTGCCAACTTCCATCAGGGCCCTGCGGGGCTTAATGCAATTCTGCAGGGCCTGTAAGGCAGAGATGTTCCACCAGGATTTTGGTTGAGGACAGCAACGGCTTTCCATCATAGAGAAGAGATTGGATTTATACCCCGCCCTTCACTTGGAGTCTCAGAGCGGCTCACAAACTCCTTTCCCTTCCCCTCCCCACAACAGACACCCTGTGAGGGAGGTGGGGTTGAGAGAGCTCTGACAGAAATGGCTCTTTTTCAAGAACAGCTGTGCCAGAACTACGGCTTGCCCAAGGTCATCCAGCAGGTGCAAGTGGAGGAGTGGGGAATCAAACCCGGCTCTCCCAGATTAGAGTCTGTGCACTTAACCACTACGCAAACCGGCACCCTCTTCGCTTTTCTTCCATTCTGCCCGTTTCAGCCTCCTCCCTAACCTGCCCACGAAACAGAAGAACAGTCCAGAGTTGGTTTTAGATTAAATTACGGATGCGATCTGGAGATTATCAAATTAGGAATAATTGATCTGATGACTTTAATCTGTATTTTTTGGTATATCTTTAACCTGTTGTAAATCGCCCAGAGCCCTGTGTACACAGGGATTGGGCCATTCAGAAAATCAATAAATCATCATCATCATCATCATCATCCAGTGATCTTGGTGTTTTGAACCCGGGTCTCCTGAATGTAGTATGACTCGCTAACCACTTAAGTCACACTAGCTTTTTGCTGACACTGAGTTTCAGACAGAGAAAGGCAGGCCCGCCAGGAGTAGAACACGAGGCGTACTGGCCCTCCCACCAGAGTTTCAGAGCACAGGGGGATTATTCGGTGAACCGTTTTTTTCAGATCTGTAGCCAGGTGACAGGTTCTTCAGGCAGAGTGATTAACATAAAGAATACTAATTGACAGAGCTATTTTTGGGCAGGAACGCACAAGAACGGAGTTCCGGCTGGCTTCAGAGTTGGCCACGCCCACTACAGCCAAAACCTCTGCGTGCCTGCCTACAGAGGGAAGGCCTGGAGAGCGATACCCCCCCCCCCGGGTACTCTGGGGGGGGGGGGGCCGGGGGGCCCAGATCGGGGAGGCATTTAATTGCCAAGCCAAGGAAAGGCAGTTTAAACTGCCCCCCCTCTAAGGGCTGGCTTGCCCGGGCTCCCCGCAGCCACGGGGCACCCAGGCAAGCCAAGGGAAGACATAGGGGTGTGGCCTAATATGCTAATGAGTTTCGGCTGTTCGGTGTGGTCTATTCTGCTAATGAGTTCTTGCTGGGCTTCTTCTACAAAAAAAAGCCCTGCTAATTGATATAAACAATCCTAAAGGCCCCAGTTCCTTTTAAAAACAGGTTTCCCTGGTGTACGCCATGTTGCTATGAGACATAAAAATCAAAACAAATGATCTCAAAATATTATATATACATTCAGTGGAATCCAAACCAGAGTCCTCCCCTCTCATCTGAAATGGGCCCCCGTGGTTCTGATCCTGTTTTTAGTTAACTTTGGGAGGCAATAGAAAGCTCTTCCCCCTTCATTTAACACATGGCATCAATTTAAGAAAATCTAAACTATTTAGGAGTTGCGTATGATACAAAATTCCATGCAACGTGGTTAAAAAAAACCTACCTGCCCAAGAAGATATTTTGGACTGTTGGATCTCTTTTTATTAACCATCTCCGTTCACTTACCTGTCTCCAGGTTTTGCCACAGTCAGACGTTACATACATTTCTTCTTTATACTCAACAAGCTGGGAACCCAGATTTCCTGAAGACAGAACAGGAAATGGTTAATAGGCAGCCAGATATTTACGGTCAGATTCATCATCATACCCAGACGAGGGAATTCCCTGTTAGGACCAGAAACGGTTCCATTGCTGCTGCAGGTTTTCAACAGTCCCAACTCCACCCCACTCATGGACCAAGCAGTCCGTGGAAGTCGTTTCAGCTTGCCATGCTGCAGAACTCCACGCTTGAGAGGAGACGGATGGGGAGTGACAACAGGGTCTCAGTTAATTACGCTCAGGCTTTTTTTGTAGAAAAAGCCCAGCAGGAACTCATGAGCATAACAGGCCACACCCAACAGCAGAAACTCATTAGCATAGTAGGCCACACCCCTGACAGCACAGTGCATTAGCATATTAGGCCACACCCCCATGTCATCAGAAGTGTGGTCATCCAGCCACACCCACCTTTTGCTTCTTATTCTGTTGACCTTGTTTGCTGTCAAAACCCAGGGCCTTTTTTTGTAGCAGGAACCCTTTGCATGTTAGGCCACACACCCCTAATGTAGCCAATCCTAATGGGTTTCTGCTGTTGGGTGTGGCCTATTATGCTAATGAGTTCCTGCTGGGCGTGGCCAACTTAGGAGCCAGCCGGAACTCCGTTCCTGTGCGTTCCTGCCCAAAAACAGCCCTGCGCTCAGCATTCCGCAATTAAGAAGGGACGATCTGCCCATCAGTCTCCAATTTTGATATATTTATTCCCCGAACTATTCTCCCAGAATGAAGCCCAAACAAATGATGACCACATAAACTAAGATTGTTATTCGAGTTTGGTCTCTGCATCTGTTAAACACCTTCATTATGCTGTATGCTAATTTGCTGCTCACCCTCTAACTGTATTTATGGACTGGTAACTTCTGTTTCAGTGTATCTGAAGAAGTGTGCACGTACATGAAAGCTTATACCTTGAATAAGACTTTGTTGGTCTTAAAGATGTCACTGAATCATAGAATCGTACAGTTGGAAGGGATCTCCAGGGTCATCTAATCCAACCCGCTGCACAATGCTGGAAATTCACAAATACCTCCCCCTCCACACCCCAGTGACTGATGTTCCACACCCAGAAGATGACAAAAAACCCTCCAGGATCTCCGGCCAAACTGGCCTGGAGAAAAATTGCTTCTTGACCTCAAAGTGGCGATCAGCATTTCCCTGTAAGAAAGGGCCACGAGAACTAAGCACTGAGATCTGGTCCGACCTTCCGGGGCAACAGAAAACAACTCTGTACCATCTTCTATATGACAGCCTGTGACGACCTCTTATTTGGGGAGGTCTAGTTTTACTTTAAATTGTTCTTTCAGTTTTATTTTACTTTGGGTATCCGGCTGCCACCAGGAATATTTTAGGCTTTCCAAACCTTGGCTCTACTATTTCAATCACAGGGTAGGTATACCGAGGGTTTTAGGCGTTCGTGGTACTATGTGGTCTGAGGAAGGATTCTTTACTGCTGGTATACTTGAAGGAAATAGGATTTATTTAAAGAAAGCATAAAGACGAGGGTAAACAATGTGAACAGTACTGGGAATGATTTGAACAAATGCTGGGTGTCTCTCTCACAAGCTTCTCTTTTTCTGACAGGGAGGTTTCAAGCAACTTTGTAACACTTTTCACTGTACTTTTTCCTAGACTCTCAGCTTTTAATTGTAACTCCTATAACACAGAACTAAATGTCACTCTTTTCACACACAGAACCAAATCCTTCCCACACAGGGATGTCTCCTTCCATTCAGAGACAGAACTTAACTCCTCTTCTGCTTCTCTCACAGAAAACAGAACTCAAACTCCTATCAACTGCTTTTACACAGCACTCTCTGCTGACTGACTTTAACAACTGTCATCCCCAACAGTCACTCTTCAACTGACACTCTTGACTGACATATCTGTTCATCCACACAGAATCATTTCCAAAACCCCTCCCCCTCTCTGTCACTCACCAATCACACAACTTGCCTATTTCAACCACACTAGACTTTCACACAGCAAGGTAAACCAAACTTTTAAAGACACACACACAAATAAACATGAAATTGTTACACAGCTCTTCAAGTGCTTGAAGATGGTTCTCATATCATACCACTGGACTCAATGTTCGTTATGCTGAAGAACTGTAAGACTAAAAGGGCTTGAAGGGGCAGGGGGTGGTCCAACTTTTGCTATTGAGCATTTCATTTATCTATTCCCTGTCTTTACAGCCCACTTTTCTCTCCTTCACTCAGACTCAAGGTGGATTATCCTTGCCAGATGACTGCCCAACTTTTTCTGTGCAGATCTGCTCTTATATCTACTTCTTAATGTTTATCCTTAATTCACCCTTCCTTATGTAGTAGAGATGGGACGATATAGATTTTCCTCTTTTTTGATTATTCATATTTCTCTGGTTTTTATAGGTTTATTATAGATTTAACATTTTATTGGAATGTAATGAAGGCCTCTAAGGAGCTGCGGTGGCTCAAGTGGTTAAGAGGCTGAACTGCAGGCTGTGGAAGGTCAGTAGTTCAGCAGTTCGAGACCCGAGTTGCCGCATGATGGAGTGAGCTCCCGTCTCTAGTTCCAGCTCCTGCCAACCTAGCAGTTCGAAAGCAAGAAGCTGCAAGAAGATAAATAGGTACCACTTCGGTGGGAAGGTAACAGGGTTCCGTGCGCCTTGGTGTTTAGTCATGCCGGCCACATGACCACGGAAACGTCTTCGGACAGCGCTGGCTCTTCGGCTTTGAAACGGAGATGAGCACCGCAACCCTAGAGTCGGACTTGACTGGCTTTCGAGCAAGGGAACCTTTACCTTTACCTTTTAATGAAGGCCTGGTATATAGAAGGCCTCTCTTCTTTGTGGGTCAGGGTATTTTTCCAGTTGATGTTAACAGACAAGACAATAACATTCTTTTGTTACAAAAGAAGGTAGAAGGTTCATGGTTCTAATTGTTTAGGTTACAACTTCATAGTGTCTGGGTCAAAAGGATCTTTTACTTGGTATCAGAGAAAAACACCTTTGTTTGGGTGATAAAAAGCTTTGGCTGATATGACTTGGGTCAGGTCAAGTAAATATGTGACGCTATTGCACAGACACACCTTTCTTACATTTGACCAATAAGGAGATTTTTATGTAAATGTTGTTTAAGTTTTTGTAACCAGTTATGCCTTCTGAATATTATTCCCATGATGATGATGTCATTTTAGGTATTTAGCTTCATGTATTTCCTGATAGGGCTCAGAAAGCAGTCAGCTTTATGGGTCCTTTGGCCTAACCGTTTTCCGTATTTCATTGCAATAAAATAGAAGATCTTCCTCCTCATTTTGACTTCAATCTTCTATTTTTGACTGGATATTAATTTGTATAACACTTATTCATTTATTTGATTTGTATCCCGCTTTCCCCCCACTAATGTTCTGTAAGGTAGATCAGTTTCTTCTTGATACATACTTAGCGCTAAAACAATCAAATTCACTCTCCCTTCCAGTTTGGTATAGTGGTTAAGTGTGCGGACTCTAATCTGGGAGAACCCCACTCCTCCACTTGCAGCTGCTGGTGTGACCTTGGGAAAGCCACAGTTCTCTCAGAGCTGCTCTCTCAAGAGCAGTTCTCAAAGAGCTCTCTCAGCCCCACCTACCTCACGGGGTGTCTGTTGTGGGGAGGGGAAGGGAAAGGAGAGTGTAAGCCGCTCTGAGACTCCGAGTGAAGGGGGTGGTATAAATCCAACCTCCTCCTCCTCCTTTTCTTCTTGATAACTACTTAAATGTTTGAATATGTTCCTTTGATTATATTTTGCCAGCTAATCAGTGAGTCCACAGAGCAGGTGGGAATCAGTCGAAATTCAGCCTGGATTCAACCCAAAGTGTTAGGCAAAACACTTCTCTAATAACTTGTCTAGCTTTGACTCATGCAGAGCAAGTGAGGCAAGATCAGTAAGCAGTGAAAAACTGCAAGAGAGCTATTTCATAATGCAGGACTCTTCAGGCATCCATGCCTAAAGCAAAGAGCAGTAACAGAAGATGATGAAGTTAATCTAGTGAAGTTCAGTGCTCTTTGATGCAAAGAAGCCACAAGAATGACTTATTTCTATCCAGCTGCTCATCCATATCCACTAAATATTTCTTGTCTACATTTCTTACTAGGTATGATACAACTATGAACCAGTTTGTTGAAGCGGTTAAGAGTGCGGACTCTAATCTGGGACAACCGGGTTTGATTCTCCACTCCTCCACATGCAGCCAGCTGGTGTGACCTTGGGTCAGTCACATGTTCTCTCAGAGCTGTTCTCTCAAGAGCAGTCCACGAAAGAGCTCTCTCAGCCCCACCTACCTCACAGGATGTCTGTTGTGAGGAGGGGAGGGGAGGGGAAGGGAAAGGAGATTGTAAGCCGCTCTGAAACTTTGAGTGAAAGGCGGGGTATAAAGACAGGATTGGTTTTTACCTGGGTGCTTCCAAGTTTTCTATTTTGGTATTTCTTCTAGAACATTTCCAAGTATAGAAAGTGAATGAACCAGTCTCTGATTTCCTGTAGAACAAAGTTTAAGTCCAATGGCACCTCTAAGACCAACAAAGTTTAATTCTGTGTATAAGGTTTTGTGTGCCTGCACACTTCGAAGAACCTTCCCACTGCAATAACCTTCCCATAGCAATATTTCCAAAAAAACTATTTTTATTTTGCACAGAATGGCTCTCAGCTATATCAGAAAGGGAGTTATAGGCCCCCAAAATCATAAGTCTGATTCCCTTTGGTGTCTTTTCAACTACAAGCCATTGTTATAATTTATACAGTCCCTGTCAGAACATATAGTGCTTTTATAAATGATTAAAAGTAATTAGGATCTGTGTTGAATTTCCATTTTGGGGCTAGAGGAACGGAAATATTTCCTGGGGGGAAACGCTTTGATTGAGAACATCTTTTTGTAATCTGGGGCCATGGTTTCCCCTACTGCTTGAAGCTCTGGTATCATTTTCTCTCTCTCCTGTGACTGTTTTTGTTTCTTCCCTCAGTGAGTTCCATGGGCAATCCCAGCCAAACACAGATCAACACATTTAAGATGAGGCCATGATGACACTCCACTAGGGGTGTGCAAAGAAAAAATATTTGGTATTATTTGGATTTGGGATTCTCTGATCCAAATACATTCAGTATACCCCAATATTCCCAAATATCAGTACGGATAACCTATTTGGGAAATATTCGAGATTCTCGAATCTATTCGGCTCCAATGGGGACATTGTAAAGGTTTTGCCTTGCTCGAAAGCCAGCCGAATCCAACTCTAGGGTTGCGGTGCTCATCTCCGTTTCAAAGCCGAAGAGCCAACGCTGTCCGAAGACATTTCCGTGGTCATGTGGCTGGCGTGGCTAAATACCAAGGCGCACGGAACGCTGTTCCCTTCCCACCGAAGTGGTACCTATTTATCTACTTGTAATTTCTTGCTTTCAAACTGCTAGGTTGGCAGGAGCTGGAACTAGAGACGGGAGCTCACTCCGTCATCAATGTCAGTATGGATAATCTATTTGGGAAATATTCGAGATTCTCGAATCTATTCGGCTCCAATGGGGACATTGTAGTCAATGGCAAATCTCTCCTAAGGTATATTATGGGGCCTGGGGAGAGCGGGTTTGAGGCAGAAGCACCGAATTTGCAGCTTAGCTGCTGGAGCCTTTCCCCAAAAGAACCTTCAAGTCTATAAAAGATTGGACCAGGGGGGTCCAATTCTAGGGGCTCCCAAAGAGGGTGCTCTTTGGGAGCCCCTAGAATTTGGGAGCCCCATTGTTTCCAATAGTGGGAAAAATAGCACAACAAGCAGAGTAGAGAAGAGATTCCCCCAGAGAATCCCTGCAGTAAAAAGGGAAGTTTGGGACGGGTATTGTTTGCTAGGCCAGCAGCAGAACCAGTGCAGTGTACCCAGCAGAACCAGTGTCCGGCTCCCAGCCCTTGTTGACCCTAGCACCAAGGGTGAGGAGGCCTGGGGTAATCCCGGATGCCTCACTTTCTATGGAGGCCCAGGTCACCACGGTGGCCATTAGTGGCCAGCAGGAGAACCCAACTGGAGTCAACCTACTAGTGCCCAGTGCCAGCACCCTGCGCCACTGTGACAAAGGCCAGCGCCACAGGTCTGCTCTGACGTCAAGCACAGCCACAGAATCACAATCCGAGCGAGGGAGAGGGGCGGGGAAAGCAAGGCAGTTGCTGGACTTCAGCAACAACTTTGCAAAGTTGCAAGCCTGCGATGCAACGCCAGTTGCAAATGCGTTGCAGTGATTGGCTGCAGAGATCCCCCTCCCCCTATTGCCCTGGAAATCAGGGCAAATGGGGGGGAAGAGGCAGAAATGTTGGGAAACAGCAAGGAAGAGACGGTAAGTCTATCTGTTTAACTTTTAAACCCCACACACACTTTCTACTGCAGAGATCCTCTGGGAGAATCTGCTGGGCTCGTTGTACTATTTTCCCCACCATTGGAAGCAATGGTGGGATGTGGTACCCTCTTTGGCTCTTTCTAGGCACTGCCACGTTGGCACTAGGTTGTGCTGATGGGCACTATTGCTCTGCTTCTGCTGTCCTTGCAACCCTCCTCCCCCTCACTTGGACTGTGATTTTTGTGGCTGTGCTTGACCTCAGATCTGGGAGGCTGGCCTCTGCCACAATGGCACAGGTTGCTGGCACTGGGCATTAGCAGGCTGGCACTGGTTGGGTTCTCCTACTGGCCATGAGTACAGTGTACTGTTTCTGCTGTCCTTGCAGAAATGCCTCCCCTTTGAGGCCTCCATCTTGGATCTCTTCCAGTCTGGTTTCTGCCCTGGCCACGGGATGGAGACTGCACTGGTCACCCTCAGAGATGACCTCCAGGGACACCTGGATCGAGGCAGGGGTGAGCCTCTCTCCAATGTTGTTCAACGATGATATGTGCCCCCTCGCCCAGTTAGTCAAGGGGTAGGGCTGGGCTGCCATCAGTATGCTGCTGACACCCAGGTTTATCTGTTAATGGACAGATGGACGGACTCTGCCCCAGATGCGCGGAACAGGGCATTAGGAGTCATGGCTGAATGGTTACAGCAGAGACATCTGAAGACGGGGGTCCTGTAGCCAGGTCACAGGGGCTTGGGGATCAGAAATCCGGCTCCCAATCCTTGGCAGGGCATTGTTGACCCTAGCACCAAGGGTGAGGAGGCCTGGGGTAATCCCGGATGCCTCACTTTCTATGGAGGCCCAGTTCACCACGGTGGCCAGGTCAGCCTTTTATCATCTTTGGCTAGTCAGGCAGCTGGTTCCCTATCTCACCTCCTGGGACTTAGCTAGTGATCCATGCAATGGTCACTTCCAGGCTGGAGTACTGTACCGCGCTCTACGCAGGGCTGCCCTTAAACCAGACCCAGAAACTGTAGCTAGTGCAGAATGCGGTGGCGCACTTGCTGACAGCAACATCTGTGCGGGCGCACATTTAGCCGGTGCTCCGCCAACTACACTGGCTGCTAGTCGAATACTGGATCCAGTTCGAGGTCATGGTATTGACCTTTAAAGCCTTATGCGGCCTGGAACCAGCATACCTACGGGACTGTCTTTCCCCATATGTGCCCCGGAGAGCCTTGAGCTCTGCTAACCAGCACCTACTGGCAGTCCCTGGCCCCAAAGAAATCTGCTTAGCTTTTCCTGCCCTGGCCCCAGCCTGGTGGAACACGCTCCCATGTGAGATCAGGGCCTGCCAAACGGAGCTGTTCCGCCAGGTTTTTGGCTGAGGTGGCAGACGTCCACTCCATCTCGGCCTCCCTTGCCCACGGAAAGACGTCATTGAACTAATCATCCCACAGGAGGCATTGAGGACTGCCCTGGAGTTTTTGGTCTGTTTTTGCTGCCATCTTGTTTTATTGTCTGATGGTTTTAACTTGGTTTTATTATATGGTACTATTACTTATTTAGAGCCTAATTGTTGTGAGCTGCCCGGAGCCCATTTTGTGGATAGGCGGGATATAAACTTAATTAATTAAATAATTAAATAAATAGATAGATAGTAGGGTTGCCAAGTAGGTCGCGCCACAGCAGGGGACTCCCGGCTGGCGCCATAGAGTTTTCCCTCGGATGACCGTGGCCCCGCCCCCAGCGTGCCCAGCGTGGTCGTGTCACTTCCGGGTGATGCGCACGTCGGGGTGGGACTCCCCCCGGGGCTCGATCCGCCAGCGGCGGGGAACGGGCCTCTGGGGCGGGGATTTCCCTGCCCCCCGGGGGGACTTGGCAAGCCTAATAGATAGATGTGCAGTAAAGCACATGACGGCTGCAGTGTGACTGTATAGCTCCCCCTACAGTCACCAGCTGATTCAGAACCCCCCCGTCCCAGCCCAGAAGATGGCAAAAACCCTCCAGGATCACTGGCCAAACTTGCCTGGAGAAAAACTGCTGCTTCATCCCAAAGTGGCGATCAGCATTTCCCTGGGCGTGTAAGAAAGGGCCACGAGAACTAAGCCCTGAGGCGACCCTTCCTGCCCTCCCTCACACGATCTGCCCCAATTCACAGAATCCGCATTGCTGTCTGATGGCTGCCTGGCCTCTGCTTGAAACCCTCCAAAGAAGGAGAGCCCACCACCTCCCGAGGAAGCCTGTTCCATTGAGGAACCGTTCTAACTGTCAGGAAGCAACCAGCTTTGTATCGATAGCATGCAGTGACGAACCAAGCAAATTCAGTTGACGTGATCTATTGTAATGGTTGTACAACTTTTTAATCCATCAACTCCAGAAAGCGTGCTCTCTTTTGCCTGTTTACCTGCCCCCATTATGAGTCCCGGTGCTGTATCCTTGGTATGAACCATTCCTGACACATAGGGGTTGTCCGGCCAGCGGAGGTGAAGGTGGAGATGGCAGTCGGGCTACAAAGAAGAAGAGAAGAAGAGATTGGATGTATACTCCGCCCTTCACTGCGCCGTTTCAGGTAAGTCCTCCTCTTTTGCTGGTTCTTTTTTTTTAGCGCATTTTCGGCCTGAAGGGCCAGATCGGGGATGGGTGCGCGCCGCTTCCCTGATGTTGCGGTGTGCTCGCGCCCGTTTGCTACGCCCCCGATCCGTCCCTCTTCTGGC
The DNA here is from genome assembly GCF_001447785.1 of Gekko japonicus. Lineage (NCBI taxonomy): Eukaryota > Metazoa > Chordata > Lepidosauria > Squamata > Gekkonidae > Gekko > Gekko japonicus. The sequence continues at coordinate 140,571 of NW_015162572.1, forward strand.
CCAAAACCTCCCATGTGACCGGGGCCTATAATGGAGGAAGGAATGAGACTGAGACATGGAAGATGAGACAGCTTTAGGGTACACAGGATAAAGAAGAAAATTGGAATTGAAAAAGATTCTTAATATTTAGCATTTGTATAACACTTTTGAGCATTTAAAGCACTTCATATATGTCATTTCATTGCAGTCTTTAGTACTGTTATTTTCACAAAGGGGAAAATGGGGGGGGCAGGCTGATGCAGGATGCTTTGCCTCAGGATACTTTGTAAATTCAGGCAGAGCTAAGATTTACATTTCTTTGTTCACTCTTAGTCAACACACTGTCGCCACTGTCAGAACCTCAAGCGTATCTTGAAACTCTGACCTCATGACAAAGAAATCGTTCCACAGGAAACATCCCATAAGAAGCATCTGTGTGCAGATGTGACCAGCCTCATATTATAAAGAAGAGGAAGGAAAATTTAACAAACAGCTCAGGGACATTTCTGTATGGATACGCCAGAAGTACTTCTAAAATGATCGATGGTGGGGTTGAAGCCCATTTCAAGTAATGCCTCCCCCCACCCCATTTGACCTTCCTCTTCCAAATGCAAAAACATCACCACCACTATGTAAATAAAGTATTGGCATACAATTTGTATACATAACTCCTCAGCATACTTAACTCCATAGAATGAATGAGCTATACCTGCCAAAGCAATTATTCATCTGACTCAATGGCAAATACTGACGCAGGGGAAAGTAACTGTTAGGGAAACAGCAATCATCTCCAACACCTATTTTCCATATTCTCTATTATTCTGTATTAAGGTAGCCTATGCAGGTAGCTCTCATTGTATGTGACCATCTTCTATAACTGCACAGAAATCAGGTCATTCAAATAACTGGGACTGTGACGTCCTCCTTATTGGGGAGGACTAGTTTCACTTTAAAAGTTCTCTTTATTTTGTTTAACAGGGTAGATTCTGCTGCCACCAGGAAATTTTAAGGATTTCCAAACCTTTATGCTTATAATGTTGCTCTTACTAGTTTGGTAGACCGAGTTCAAGGCTTACGAGGAACTATGTGGTCCTGGGAAGTATTTCATTCAGAGCTGGTATAAACTTGAATAAAAGAGGATTTATTGGAATAAATACTAAATAAGAGGGTGATACAATGTAATTAGTAATGTGTAAATGATGTACAATTGCTTTGGTATCACACTCAATCTTTTCCCGCACTGACAGGGATCTTTTCGTGTAACTTTGTAACACTTGTTTATCTTAATGCCATATATGTTCACTGTTTCACTCCAGTCTGTTATGACACTCAGACTTTCCTTTAACTTTTTTCCACTTAAACTTTACTTTACTTTTTCCTATACACTCAGCTTTCAGCTCTCTTTCTCTTTCTCACTGAACAACCTCAGCTGTCAGCTTCTAACTGTTTCCACACAGAACTGACTGAACACATCAACTGTCAACTTGTAACTGAAACTCTTGACTGACTCACATACTCATCCATCCAGATTCACTTCCAAAACCCCTCCCCCTCTCTGTCAACCACCAATCATACCACACTTGCCTCTCTCAACCACTCTATCTACCACAGCCATGCAACCAAACTTTTAAAGAGACACCCACACACAAAAACAAGGAATCATTACAGGGACAGTCGAGTATAATCTCTTGTTGCTTTATATGACAAACAAGACGTATATATTGACAAATATTAGCAAGTTAGTAACACCTTCCACTTGTTTGGTGGTTGTCCTACACTGGTAGGCTGCTTAGCCCCCACTGACTAATTGTAACTGGATGCCCGGAGTCTGAGGACAGGCCTGAGGGAATGGGACATCACATTCTACACTACTGGTCAACATAAGGTCTTAAGTCTGGTACAAATGTGTTAGCAGGTATCAACAAGTTATGGTTTGCAAACCAGTATAGTACAAGAGCCAAAAAAGTAACTGAGGGCTCTTCCACGTTCTCATCTTCTTTGCTTGCGTGTTCCTGTTGCTTCAGGGTTTCCCCCCCTGTTCCACATGTTTTTCTCCCTCTAGTGGTCGATTTCATATTACATCACGTTATCTCTGACATAAGAACCAGCAGGGAGATATGCTGGACATAAAGCGGTATAATATCAAATCGACCACTAGAGGGAGCAAAACATGTGTGAAACACAACTTCCCCCCCAAAACAACAGGAACACATAAGAGAGAAAAATGAGAATGTGGGAAGGCCCCTAGTCTACAACATGAGCGGCAAATTGCAACAGAATCACATTATGCAACGCAAGCCGGACTAAACCACTTTAGACTGCAGGTTTGAGAAAAATCCCTGTGCACAGAAAATTTATATTTACAAATTTTTGATGTGTGGGGTTTTTCTTTCTATAGAGGAGCACTGAGGTTCTTCATTTACAGTGCCGTCCTAAACTCAGCTACGTCTGTCGTGGGTCTGCTTTCCAACACCTCCTCGGATGAGGAAGAGATGGAGGAAGCTAGCCCCAGCCCTCAGATGCTGCAGGAAGACCCACTAGACAAAGTTGAGACTCCTTCAAGTGCAGATGGGGAATTTCAGGCCGAATTCAGCATGCCACGCCCTCAGTCCTGGGGCCTGGGATCTGAAGTTAAACCAGAGGCCCTGCAGCCGCCAGTCTCACCCCCAGGGTTGCCAGAGCCCTTGGAAGGCTGGAGGAGGTGGGCATGGAGGGAGGCTCGGGAGCAGCACCATAGTGCGCAGCCCAGCACCAGTCAATCTCTGCCTGTGAGTTGGAGTCATTGCAGGACCAGGGCTGACAGCCCTGCAGGCTGCTCAGCCGTTGATTACTTGCATTTGTCCCTGGGTGACTCAGCAAGTTGATGACTTGCACCAGGCCCTGAATGACTCCCAATAAAAGCATACAAAAGGAATAAACAACACTCAATAGTATATATACAGTACATATAGGACACAATGGAGGGCATGATACATCCAGGACCTTCTGATCTATGTACATGGCTCTAGAAAGTTTCACTGGACATTTTTCACTCTCCCTTGATCTATAGTTTGTATTGTTCTGACGGATAGTTGTTGTTTTTCATTATAGAATGTTTTGTACTTACATAATTAAACGTACACAAGTATGAGTCGAACTTAACAATTGTTGTATGTGTTTATATACTCCCAGGACTTTTTTTGTAGAAAAAGCCCAGCAGGAACTCATTAGCATAATAGGCCACACCCAACAGCAGGACCTCATTAGCATATTAGGCCACACCCCTGACAGCACAGCTCATTTGCTTATTAGGCCACACCCCCATGCCTTCCCTTGGCTTAAATGCCTCCCCGATCCTTCCAGGGCTTCCCCGGCCCACCCGCCTTAGAGTTGCCAGGGCGGGTCGCTCTCCAGGCCTTTCCCCTGTAGCCATGCGCACAGAGGTTTTGGCTGTAGTGGGCGTGGCCAACTCTGAAGCCAGCCGGAACTCCATTCCTGTGCGTTCCTCCCCAAAAATAGCCCTGTATACTCCTGATAAAAGCAGCCAGAAAAGGGACAGCCAATGTGGAAGCAACTTGTCTACAGCTATTGTGTGCTTGACCTTCTGGACTGTGACCTGGCTTGTGCTCTTTGGATTTGCCCTTCTGGTTTGATGACTGGACTTTTGACTAGCTGGGCTTTGACCCTGGGCTGTGTCTAGACTATGCTTATTGTCTCTTGCCTCAGGTGCCCGCTTGAACCTGGACTACATCCTTCTAGAGTTGCCAAGTCCTACCTTGGCTGCAGCGGGGGGGAGTCCCGGCCATGTCCAGGAGTGCTTCAACGCGCGCGTCGCAATGACGTCACCCACTATCATTTGAGGGGAAACCATAGAGTTTTCCGTCAAATGATAGAGCGTCCCCCCGCAACGTGTCCGACATGATGACGTCGCCTCCGGGTGATGTCATCACGCTGGGCACGTCTCCGTGCTCCCGGCACTTTGGGGGTGGGGTTCCCCTCGGCGGCCCAATCCGGGCTGGCGGGGAATGGACCCATTGAGCGGGGGTTTCCCCGCCCCCCAGGGGGACCTGGCAACCCTACATCCTTCTCAACCCACTGAAGTCAGAGGACTCGGAAGGGTGTGATTTTGTTTAGGATCATGGAGTCTAAAATGGTACCAAGGAAAGTTGAATTCTGCTTTTTTTTTACTGCCCCTTCAGATGGTTTCTCATGAACTTCTTGATAAAATTTTTGGTTTTAACCAGGAAAAAAACGAATATTCTGCGGCAACCAGTTTTAGAGAAATATTTTGGACATCTGCCTTTCGGAGGAAATAAAAGGAATGCTTACTGGCCTGCAGTGGGTGGGTTTGCCATTCATATCAGCAGCAGGAGGAATGAGGAAATCCCAGTCACGGCCCTTGTTGAATGTTATAAGAGTGGTCACTTTCCCGTCAATTTTTTGATTGGCCAAGAAGACTCCTTTGACGCCTCTAACCTGTATTAGCATATAAAATGCAACAGAATTAATAAGCAGCTTCCATATGTACTTCCAGTATCCATTGGTCAATGTTCCCACTGCTACCAAGTGAGAATAATCAATTGCTGATACCATACAGTCTTTGAAACAATTTCTTCTGATTTTACTGCCACTTGTTTTGATTAAACTGTGACGCCGTTTTGAGAATAAGAAATACAAATTACCCTTCAAAGGTTTCCCCAGTGTTTTGGGGACAGGCTGTATATTTTTAGGTATCTTGGAGGCCTAACAGTTTGGGAGGTAAACTCTGTGCCCCCCATTTTTAGGGGGATCGTTTTCAGCTTTTTCCCTAGAAATTAGTGAGCCTCAGTCTACATGGGTACCAGATTTCAGTTAGTCGTGAGGAAATACTCTAATTTTGATAATCAGCTGCAATTTTGATCAACCAAAATTGATTGATCTGTTTTAGCACTGGCTCTTTGGCTTGGAAACGGAGATGAGCACCGCAACCCTAGAGTCGGATTCAACTGGGTTTTGAGCAAGGGAAACCTTTACCTTTACCTTACTTTTGGGAACCAATTTTTTCAGGAGGAAAAACCACCCGACAGGTTACAGGAATGAGCAAGAAACAAGAGGATTCAACAAAAAAAGAGGGCCTCATAGGGACTGCCTCCAGGTGGGGCCTGGGGATCCCCTGGAATTACAGCTCATTTCCAGAGTACATAGATCAGTTCCCCTGCAGAAAAGGGATGCTTTGAAGGGTGGATTCTATGGCACTGTAGCTACTGAGGTCCTTGTCCTCCCCCCCCCCGGCTACATCCCCTAATTTCCAGGAGTTTCCCGACCTAGAGCTGGCCACCCTCCCTTTCCCCACCTGTGGTCAGGAGGGACCTGGCAGCCCTAGGGACTTGAGAGCATTTTACCTCCAGAATATCTATCAGTACATTCTCTTCGGGCTGCTTAGTGCTCCTGACATTTTCCAGCACGATTGAGTAGGAGACACCCTGAGCGTCAGACTGGTAGAGGTTGTAGGTGTCCGTCTGATACCATTCCTGGACAGCCACAAAGACCTGGCTCTCGTCAGTGCTAATAATTTGTAAATCCTAAAGGGGGGGGGGAAAGACAGGTATCAGCTGTGTGCACCACCAGAGGCTATTGATCTTTCCCATATGCCGGAGAAAAGATTCAGTCCCACAAATCTGTTCCCTTCAGTCCCACAAATCTGTTCCCTTCAGTCCCACAAATCTGGCAAGACAGAAACTCCTTCCTTTTCTGATGTCCATCAAGTGTTTTTAGGAAGTGGGCGGGGCCAGGTATGGGTTTCGCCCAACAAGGTTTCTGATTGACTATTGGAGATTTGATTGGCTGGGCAGTTTTTTAAAAAAATGTTGCTCTGGTAGCAGCTGCCGCCACAGCACAAGGATCTGCACCGTGTTACTAAAGTTAAGCTGTGGCCACCATTTTGTGGCTGGCTCCGCCTCCTGCAGCAGCCATTTTGTGGCAGCCATTTTGTTGCTATGCCAAATGTGCCCACTGACTCAAAAAGGCTGCCACTACACTAAACTGGCTTCTCTTTGGTCAGTATTACCCAGGCTTCTCTTTGGTCAGTATTACCCAGTAATGCAGTAATGCTTGCAAGGAACTAAACAGCAGTGAGGACCCCGGGTAATTCTAGAAGGTGGAGGCCATGTGGGAAAACAAGGAAATCTTATTGGCCAAGGGTGTCAGTAGGGATGTAAAAGCCCTGAAAAAAGCCTGGGAAATATGGGGGGGGGGATGCTGTCCTGTCCCCACCCCACAGTCTTTTGTTTTCAATTTTTCCAGCAAAAAATCCTGACA
>NW_015162572.1:146840-150641 GCF_001447785.1 Gekko japonicus
GGAAAGACACTCCCATGAAATAATTTCTATTCAGTACATTTCAGCACATGGTCATGGACCGCAAAGAATTATTTGAAGAAGAAAACAGCTAAGCACCAGTGCAAATACTGAATGCACAGAGGAATTTATGGGAAAATCCACCGAAGCATAGGACAAATCTCTTCTAGGTTAGGAAAGAAGGGAAATTAATAATGTATTTTGAGGACGATTACCTTGGGTAATGCATATTTTGGCAGTTTCATCTGTACAAATTCATTCCGACGGTAAGACACATAATATTTTGTTTGATTGGCTGATGATGTCTGTGAAAGGGGGGGGGACAACACAGTTTTATAAGGGGTTATTTCAGCAATTCACATTCCTGTGAGAAATAATGGTGTGTATCATTACTGCGGATTAAACACTAAACAGAGAATTGATATAACAAGCGGTGCCACTTCAACAGACAAGCTTGTACAGCTTTGGGCTATGTGACAGAGCCTCCCGTTCAAAGCTCGGCTTTACTGTGAGCCAGCCGGGGAAGGGGGAAGTTTTCCCTGAGAGCAGGGGCCATTTCGTAGAAAAAGAGCTAGGGGAACTCATTAGCATAACTCATTAGCATATGCCACACCCCCTGACATCACTGGAAGTGTGTCATAGGCCACACCCCCTGACATCACCGGAAGTGTGTCAAAAGGCCACACACCCCACCCCCAACGGTCCCGGCCACTGCCGGCGGCCTTGCAGCTCCACTGCCGAGCCCCATGAGGGGCCCAGCGGTGGACCTGCAAGGCCGGCAGGAGTGCAAGGAAGCCCCACGAAGGCCCTCCCTGGCCCCGGCAGGCAGGGGTGGGGAGAGGCAGGGAGGAAGCAACTTATAAACACAGGAGCACATGAAGCTGCCCTGTGTTGAACCCAGACCCTTCGTCCATCAACATTCAGTGTTGTCTACTCAGACGGGCAGCGGCTCTCCAGGTTCTCGGGTAGAGGTTTTTCACATCACCTGCTCCCTGATCCTTTTACCTGGAGACGGATTGAACCTGGGTCCTTCTGCATGCTGAGCTCTTTGAATACTGAGCTGCAGCCCCTATGAGTGCCCCCTGCCACAAGCTCACCTTCCCCCCCTTCTGCTGCCGTGACCTTTGCATTGCGGCTCCTTAGCTTCAGAATTGGGCAAAGTGGGATGCAGATGGAGCATCGCAGGTCCCACCTTTCCTCGCCTGGAACAGCGCTCTGCCCCCCTCTCCAGCATTCCGCTGCTTCCTTCCTCCCTGGCCTGTGTGTGAAGCCTGCTTGTATTTCCCTCTCTAGTCTTCCTTCCACCTCCTCTATCCTTAAGAACTCAGGCATCCACACCTCCCCAACAGCCCTTACACCTGGGCCTAGCCCAGCCTTGCCTGTTTTCCTGATCCAGGTGTCCCTCTTCAATCATTTGCTGACTGGCTCCAGTAGCTTCTCTTGTATGTCTTAGGCAGGGGTCATTTCCTGCAGGAGTGCACAGGAGCGGAGCTCCGGCAGTAAAGAGCCCAGGGGGCGGGCACATGCAACAAGCCCCACCCCCTGCTCCCAGCAGCCCTCAGGCAGAGCAAGAAGCAGCCAGGTAAGTTGCAGAGCTTCCCCTGGTCCCCCGGTCCAAAACAGTCCAGTGGCACCTTTAAGACCAAGTTTTATTCAGGTACAAGCTCTCCCTCCTCTGCAAGGACAGATTTGCACGTTCCCCCCTCCCCCCCAATAGCTAGCAATCCAAAGCAGTCCAGCGGAGCCTGAGCGGTGGGTGTTGCCTTCTGGCATGCTTCCGGTGATGTCAGGGGGTGTGGCCTATGCAAATAAGTTATGCTAATGAGCTCCTGCACCTCTTTTTCTACGAAATGACCCCTGGTCTTAGGCAAGCAGCCTGTTCCCTGGTACCTTTCCTTCCCTCCAGGGGGTTCTTTCACATTCACATTTTTGTGACTTGTGTGTCCCTATTTCTTCAGGGGAGGGGTTCTTTTCCACACGTGTTTTGCTCCCTCTAGTGTCTAATTCTATATTACATCGCTATATGTTCAGCACAAAAACCTGCAGATTTTTATTCTACACATACTGCATGCAATATCGAATCGACCACTAGAGGGAGCAAAACATGTGGAAAAGAAAAAAACCCTTGAAGCAATAGGGACACCCAAGTGAAGAAAATGAGAATGTGGGAGAGCCCAAGGGCCACAGAACAGGTAAGTATCCTGGCTCTGGGGCCTTGGAGACAGGGCTGTTTTTGGGCAGGAACGCACAGGAACGGAGTTCCGACTGGCTTCAGAGTTGGCCAGGCCCACTACAGCCAAAACCTCTGCGTGCCTGGCTACAGAGGGAAGGCCTGGAGAGCGACCCGCCTGGTGACTCCGAGGTGGGCGGGCCAGAGGGGGCCTGGAAATTTAAACTGCCTTTCCTACCCTCCAAGGACCGGCTTGCCCGGGCTCCCCGCAGTTGCAGGGTGCCCAGACAAGCCAAAGGAAGGCATGGGGTGTGGTCTAATATGCTAATGAGCTGTGTTTTCATGGGTGTGGCCTAATATGCTAATGCTCTATGCTGTCAGGGTGTGGCCTATTATGCTAATGAGTTCCTGCTGGGCTTTTTCTACAAAAAAAGCCCTGCTTGGAGGGGTGGGTTCAGTTCCGGTGCAGGCTTGTGTCTGGACAGTTCTGAGAACAATGATGTTTATCACTGAACCTGAAATTAAACCTTAAAAGGCAGCTGTTAAAAGAAAACTGACAAATGCTTTGAATTCTCTAGAGCACCTCACAAATGTTTATGTTTAATACAAAACTTTCTTTCTGTTTTGTTGACACTTCCTCTATAACACTTTGTTTTCTACCAGCAGAACACTCCTGACGCTGGACGAAGGCTCCACCACTAATGGAACGGAACTTTTAGATCCCACCCGACATTTCATCCCACTATCTCAATTTTCAAGGCAAACATGAAATCACAAAGGCTTTTGCAACATCATCGAGCACAATACTGTTTTCTGCCTTCTTTGTAGCCCCCTTGAAGATGGGTGCACGGGCAGAGCAAGCACAACAACTTTAATTTTGCGTGTGATTTTATTCTTCAAGGCAAAGGGTACATTAGAGGACCCTTTGCTTTTCCTGCCTCTCTTCAAAATTTATGAGCAAGCCAAATAGGTGTGTAAGCATGGACAAAAGAAATATGCTCTGAATGGGCACCTGTTAGGGGAGTTTTCTAAAAACCAGTATAACCCCCTTTCTCCAAGACCAATCTGGGAGAGAAAAGACCTACTCAAGGCATTGGCTGACAAAGCATACAAGGTTTATTAAGAATGATAATTCTGATGCGAGTTCATCTGAGTGCTCAAGATTTACAAACCAGCTGGCATACTGAACAAGGTTCAAAGTTCTTTCCTTATGGGATAAAACAGACAAAAGGTCAGGGTCTGGTATTTGGTGGGGGAAAAGGTTCAGCCATTCTGTTCTTAAACATAATTCACTATACTCCCCTGATTAGAGTACATTCCACATTCCTAAGAGGGGCATAAGGAAAACAAACTTTGGCGGCGGTCACACGGGCAGGAAACTGCGGGTGGGGAGCGTGGCTATTTGCCCCGGGGCAACAAACCCCGCAGCAGCGGGATCAGACGTCCCGGAGAGGTTCCAGCGAGGTCCCGTGGATAAGGTGGAGGTGCCGATCACACGAGTATCCGCACCTTCAGCAAGAGCCGATGGGAAGGGGACGGAAGGAGCCGCCCCCTCTGGGAGGGCCGTGCACTGCCCACTCTGGGCAGGGTCCGTGGGCCGCTCACAAGGAGGGGAGGGGAGGGGGGAGTAACCC